>NC_135825.1:7155535-7455535 GCF_964213995.1 Mustelus asterias | reverse complement strand
GAAGTTGGGACTGTTTTGTTGTAATTATACAGGGCTTTAGTGAGGCCACACCTAGAGTATTGTGTGCAGTTTTGGTCTCTTTTTCTGAGGAAGGATGTTCTTGCTCTCGAGGGAGTGCAGCGAAGGTTTACCAGGCTGATTCTGGGGATGCTGGGACTGATGTATGAGGAGAGATTGACTAGGTTAGGATTGTTTTTGCTGGAGTTCAGATGAATGGGGGGGCGGATCTCATAGAGACTTATAAAATTCTAACAGGACTAGACAGGGTAGACGCAGAGAGGATGTTCCTGATGGTGGGGGAGTCCAGAACCAGGGGTCACAGTCTGAGGATTCAGGGTAGACCATTTAGGATGAAGATGAGGAGACATTTCTTCACCCAAAGAGTGGTGAGCCTGTGGAATTCATTACCACAGGAAGTAGTTGATGCCAAAACATTGAATGTATTCAAGAGGCGGCTGGATATAGCACTTGGGGCGAATGGGATCAAAGGTTATGAGGAGAAAGCAGGATTAGGTTATTGAGTTGGATGATTAGCCATGGTCGTAACGAATGGCGGAGCAGGCTCGAAGGGCCGAATGGCCTCCTCCTGCTCCTACCTTCTATATTTTTATGTTTTCCTTGAAGAAAAGAAAGCTGAGAGGAGATTGGATAGTGGTATTCAAAGTCATGAGGGATCTGGGCAGAGAAAATAAAGAGGAACTGCACCCACTCGTAAAAGGAGCAAGAATGATGAGACACAGATTGAGAATAATCTGGAAAAGAAGCAAAAGTGATGAGTAAAAGCCTTTTTACATACCATGTGGTTAGGGTCAGGAATGCACTGCCGGAGAATGGTGGGAGCAGTTTCAATTGAGGCACTCGAAGGAATTAGATTGTTATTTGAAAAAGAACAGCGTGGAGGATTATGGAGAGAAGGCAGAAGAACACAGGGTGGCACGGTGGCGCAGTGGTTAGCACTGCTGCCTCACAGCGCCAGGGACCTGGGTTCTATTCCCGGCTTGGGTTACTGTCTGTGGGGAGTCTGCACATTCTCCCCGTGTCTGCGTGGGTTTCCTCCGGTTTCCTCCCACAGTCCAAAAGACGTGCTGGCTCGGTGCATTGGCCATGCTAAATTCTCCCTCAGTGTACCCGAACAGGCACCGGAGTGTGGCAACTAGGGGATTTTCACACTAACTTCATTGCAGTGTTAATGTAAGCCGACTTGTGACACTAATAAAATAAAAAAACAACTCAGGGAATTACTCATTTGGAGAGCCGGAGGTAGACAGAATGGTCCGAATGGCCTCCTTCTGTGCTGTTAAAATTTTATGATCTTGAGGGCGGCACAGTGGTTAGCACTGCTGCCTCACAGTGCCAGGGACCCAGGTTCAATTCCGACCTCAGGTTACTGTCTGAACGGAGTCTGCACATTCTCCCCGTGTCTGCGTGGGTTTCCTCCGGGTGCTCTGGTTTCCTCCCACACTCCAAAGATGTGCAGGTTAGGTAGATTGACCATGCTAAATTGCTCCTCTTGTAGATTAGGGGGAATAGCCAGGTAAATGCGTGGGGTTACGTGGATAGAGCAAGGGGTTGGATGCTCTGTTGGAGAGTTGGTGCAAACTCAATGGCCTCTTTCTGCACTGTAGGGGTTCTATGATAAATCTATATCTTGGGTCTTGGATCCAGAATAAGAAAGCTCCTCTCTGACCCAACACACCTTCAGTTCTGCCACGTGGACTGTACTTCACATCACAGACTGTTCTAGCTGTATGAATAACGAGAAATACTGTATTTATATTTTTGTCTGACATTTATTATCACATTCCAGTGCCCACAAAGCTGTACGGCACAAAGGAAGACCATTCTCCAGCCCATGCACAAACCTTCAGAATTTCCCTATACACCCTCAATCCAATATATCTGCCACAAATAGGAACCAGAGACCCTGGAAAGACCCAGAACGTCTGTGAAAATATGAAACAAGAAACTAAAAGAAACCATAGGTGTTTTCCATATAGGCAACAGACGATACTGATTCTTTATGCTTTCTCGTTGGCATTCCTGGGTTCAAAGACACATAAAAGTGATTGACACCGTATTACCGCACTGGCTCATGTTGCGGTAGACTCATCCCCTACCCTCTTTGATGCAGGGTAGCACATTTCGGAAAGAATTCTTCCCCCTGCCCCACTGCAGAGAAAGAAAAATGGCATCACTAAGTTTTTCCAGTTCTTACTGTGCCTAACACACAACCATACCCTCCCTCCCGTCAGTTCCATTAGTACATAGCAGTACATCACTGCTGCCGGCTCCTTTACCATAAGACATAGGAGCAGAATTAGGCCACTTGGCCCATCGAGTCTGCTCCGCCATTCAATCATGGCAGATATTTTTCTCATCCCCATTCTCCTGCCTTTTCCCCATAACCCCTGATCCCCTTATTAATCAAGAATCTATCTATCTCTGTCTTAAAGACACTCAATGACCCGGCCTCCACAGCCTTCTGCGGCAAAGAGTTCCACAGATTCACCACTCTCTGGCTGAAGAAATTCCTCCTCATCTCTGTTTTAAAGGATCGTCCCTTTACCCTGAGGTTGTGCCCTCTGGTTCGAGTTTTTCCTATGAGTGGAAACATCCTCTCCACGTTCACTCTATCCAGGCCTCGCAGTATCCTGTAAGTTTCAATAAGATCCCCCCCTCATCCTTCTAAACTCCAACGAGTACAGACCCAGAGTCCTCAACCGTTCCTCATATGACAAGCTCTTCATTCCAGGGATCATTCTTGTGAACCTCCTCTGGACCCTTTCCGAGGCCAGCATATCCTTCCTTAGATATGGGGCCCAAAACTGCTCACAATACTCCAAATGGGGTCTGACCAGAGCCTTATACAGCCTCAGAAGTACATCCCTGCTCTTGTATTCTAGCCCTCTCGACATGAATGCTAACATTGCATTTACCTTTCTAACTGCACTCCTCAGCAGGTGGGCATGTATAAAATGCCTGAATAGTATCTCCTTTCTCTTCTCTCCCCCTTTGCCAACATGTACACAATAACTTGTATTTATTTAGTACCCTTATATACAACGGCTCTGTTATGACTGTTAGCAAATAAAATTGCCACAGAAAGGCATATTAGGACTGATGAGCAAAAACGTGGTCAAGGAGGGTAATTTTAAAGAGTGAGGTAGAAGACCTCGTGAGGCAGAGTTTGAGAGAATAAATTCCAGAGCTTGGGGTTCAGGCAGCTGAATAACAGCCAGCATAATCAAGGACGCCACACACCCCGGATATACTCTCTTCCGCCTTCTTCCATTGGGAAAACAATGCAAAAGTTTGAAAACATACATCAATCAACTCAAGAACAGCTTCTTCTCTGCTGTCTTCAGACTTTTCAATGGTCCTATCATATATTAGGCTGAAATTTCTCTACACCCTACCTGTCCGGCCTTCCAGCCGTGTATTTCCCACTGGATGGGAGGTGACATGTTGTTCGCTAGCGGTGGGATTCTCTAGTCCTGCCGCTGTCAATGGGAGTTCCCACTGACATCACCCCACACCGTCGGGAAACCCGCAGGCGGGGATGCGCTGCCGGCGGGAGCGGAGAATCCCACCAGCGTGCAAGGCTGGAAAGTTCCGGACTATATCCTGCAGCCTCACCTTTCCTTCTCTCCTCTGTACTCTATCAACAGTATGTTTTGTCTGTATAGCACGCAAGAAACAATACTTTTCACTGCATCCCAATACATGTGGCAATAATAAATCAAATCAAACTAAAGTTTATTTATTAGTCACAAGTAAGGCTTACATTAACACTGCAAAGAGGTTACTGTGAAATTCCCTTAGTTGCCACACTCCGGTGCCTGTTCGGGTCAATGCGCCTAACCAGCACGTCTTTCAGAGTTTGGGAGGAAACCGGAGCACCCGGAGGAAACCCACGCAGACACGGGGAGAACGTACAAACTTCACACAGACAGTGACCCAAGCCGGGAATCGAACTCGGGTTCCTGGTGCTGTAAAGCAGCAGTGCTAATCACTGTGCTACCGTGCCGCCCCACTGGTTTTCCTGGTTTTAATATCTCCACCATTAGTGATATGTAAGAGACCAGAGGCTTGTAGGGCTGCAAGAGGTTACAGAGATCGAGGGCGATTTGACAATAAAATAGTAATTGACACTTCCTGGCATGATGGGTAAATAGGATTTGATGCAAGTTAGGTTGTAGGTCGCAAGTTTTGAATGAGATTAAATTTACTGGAGATGGAATTCTGCGCAGAATTGCATTGAAATGGTCAAGTCCGGTGATAATAAGGATGTACACTATGCTTTCAGCAGCAGATGAGTTAAGGCAGGGGCAGAGGGGTGATGTTATGAAAGTGGAAGGTAGCATTGGTGATGGATCAGATATACGATTGGAAGCTCATCTCAGGTGGAAACATATCACTGAGGAAGGGTTCTGTCTCAGACAATCACCATGGAAAGGAATGAGGTTGATGCCAAGGAGGCCAAGCTTGTGAAGGGGGGACCGAAGAAATATCTCAAGATCACACCGGAGGCGAGGAGACTTCTTGCAAGCTGTGCCCAGTATACCTTCTAATTTTATCTTTTACTCTTGTTCTATGCTTCTAAAACTTCAATCTAATTTTTTCACTGAGTTGATCTTTCTCTACACCCTACCTATGGCTGTACTACATTCTACACCCTTTCCTTTTCTTCTCTATGAATGGTATGCTTTGCCTGTATAACATTTGATTTGATTTATTATTGTCACATGTATTAACATATAGTGAAAAGTATTGTTTCTTGTGCATACTGTTCATAGAGAAGGAAACGAGAGAGTGCAGAATGCAGTGTTACAGTCATAGCTAGGGTGTAGAGAAAGATCAACTTAATGCAAGGTTCAAAAGTCTGACAACAGCAGGGAAGAAGCTGTTCTTGAGTCGGTTGGTACGTGACCTCAGACTTTTGTATCTTTTTCCCGACGGAAGAAGGTGGAAGAGAGAATGTCCGGGGTGTGTGGGGTCCTTAATTATGCTGGCTGCTTTGCCGAGGCAGCGGGAAGTGTAGACAGAGTTAATGGATGGGAGGCTGGTTTGAGTGATGGATTGGGCTACATTCACAACCTTTTGTAGTTCCTTGCGGTCTTGGGCAGAGCAGGAGAAATACCAAGCTGTGATACAACCAGAAAGAATGTTTTCTATGGTGCCTCTGTAAAAGTTAGTGAGAGTCGCAGCTGACATGCCAAATTTCCTTAGTCTTCTGAGAAAGTAGAGGCATTGGTGGGCTTTCTTAACTATAGTGTCGGCATGGGGGGGAATCAGGACAGGTTGTTGGTGATCTGGACACCTAAAAACTTGAAGCTCTCGACCCTTTCTACTTCATCCCCGTTGATGTAGGCAGGAGCATGTTCTCTTTTACGCTTCCTGAAGTCGATGACAACCTCCTTCATTTTGTTGACATTGGGAAGCATGCAAGAAACAATACTTTTCACTATATGTTAATACATGCGACAATAATAAATCAAATCAAATTCAATAGCTTCGGTCAGCCCACTATTTAGTTGAAGGAACTTTCTGGTTATCCAGTACTGGAAAAACTCAGCAGGCCTGACAGCATCTGTGGAGAGAGAAACAGAGTTAACATTCGCAATCCAGTATGGTTCTCCTTTGGAAGACAAGTCATTTTGGACTTTAAACGTTAACTTTGTTTCTCTCTCCACAGATGCTGTCAGACCTGCTGGGACTTTCCAGCGCTTTTTGTTTTTATTTCAGACCTCCAGCATTTACAGCACTTTGCTTTTATTCTAGATTTATTCATCCACTTCTGGACATGTAGTCTGAGGGTGCAGCAACGTTGGAGTTGCTGAGACAGATGTGGCAGCGAGGTAGGGTTGGGTGTCATCAGCATCCATGTGAAACCTGACAGTTTTTGGATGGTGTGACTGAGTGGCAGCATGTGGGTGAGAAAGAGGAAGGAGCCAAGAGGTAACAGTGCAGCAATGGGAAGAGAAGCTAATGCAAGTAATCATCTGGCTACCGCTGGATAAATAAGAATGGAATGAGTGTATGATTATATTAGAATCATAGAATGCCTACAGTACAGAAGGAGGTCATTTGGCCTATCGAGTCTGCACTGACCACAATCCCACCCAGGCCCTACTCCCCTAACCCCACACATTTACCGTGCTAATCCCCCTTGACACTAAGGGTCAATTTAGCATGGCCAATCAACCTAACCTGCACATCTTTGGACAGTGGGAGGAAACGCGCGCAGACACAGGGAGGACGTGCAGACTCCACACAGACAGTGACCCAAGGCCGGAATTGAACCCGGGTCCCTGGCACTGTGAAGCACGAGTGTTAACCACTAATGTTACCACATAAGCCAGCGTGATATTGTCACATAGTTCAGCATATGTTTAAACTAATTTAAAAATGGAAGTGTACAATTTAAGTATGAATTATTTGTCTATTTCCTTCTCCCTGTTTATCTAACGTCTTCCTTAATCACAGTTGTAACAGAGAAGGTGGAAGTTTGATGGCTTCCTCAGCTTTTGCTCCAGTTGCTCGGAGATAGCGAAGGATGAGAAGTGACTGGAAAACCCTTGGCGTCCAAGAGGTTGCATCACATTACAGAGAGCCAGCTGAGGGGCTGACAAGGTTACACTCTCCTGCTCACCCTCCCTTCTCAAGCTTCAAATACAAGCTTGAAGCAATTGTCAAATTAATATTAATTCACCACAAACTATTCTATTACTATTACTTGATTTGTCACATATATTAGAATACAATGAAAAGTATTGTTTCTTGCACACACAGAAAACATACCAATCATAGAATACCTAGGTGAAAAGGAGAGGAGGGTGCTGAACATAGTTAGAGATAGGGTGTCGAGAATGATAAGCTTAATATTTGGTAGGTCAATTCAAAAGTCTGATGGCAGCAGGGACAAAGCTGTTCTTTAGTGTATTAGTTCATAATAGGGGTACCACAGTGTAATGGTTATGCTACTGGACTAAAGTTCCAGAGAATCAAAGTTCAGGGGGGTGCCTAATGGTATTATTTCTAGACCATTGATCCAAAAACTCAGCTAATGTTCTGGGGACCCGAGTTTGAATCCCGCCACAGCAGATAACGGAATTTGAATTCAATTTAAAAAAATATCTGGAGTTAAGAATCTACTGCTGACCATAAATCCATTGTCGATTGATGGAAAAACCCCCATAAGAACATAAGAAATAGGAGCAGGAGTAGGCCATCTAGCCCCTCGAGCCTGCCCCGCCATTCAATAACATCATGGCTGATCTGAAGTGGATCAGTTCCACTTACGCGCCTGATCCCGATAACCCCTAATTCCCTTACCAATCAGGAATCCATCTATCCATGATTTAAACATATTCAACGAGGTAGCCTCCACTACTTCAGTGGGCAGAGAATTCCAGAGATTCACCACCCTCTGAGAGAAGAAGTTCCTCCTCAACTCTGTCCTAAACTGACCCCCCTTTATTTTGAGGCTGTGCCCTCTAGTTCTAGTTTCCTTATTAAGTGGAAAGAATCTCTCCATCTCTACCCTATCCAGCCCCTTTATTATCTTATAGGTCTCTATAAGGTCCCCCCTCAGCCTTCTAAATTCCAACGAATACAAACCCAATCTGCTCAGTCTCTCCTCATAATCAACACCATCTGGTTCACTAAATGTCCTTTAGGGAAGGAAATCTGCCGTCCTTACCCGGTCAGGCCTACATGTGACTCCAGAGCCACAGCAACATGGTTGACTCTCAACTGCCCCTTGAAATGGCAAGACACTCAGTTCAATGGCAACTAGGGATGGGCAATAAATGCTGGCCAGCCAGCGACACCCATGTCCCACGAATGAATTTTAAAAATCCTACCATGGCAATTTGTGAACTTAAATTTAGAATGAAAAAAAAAATCTGGAAATGAATAGGGTGGCATGGTGGCACAGTGGTTCGCACTGTTGCCTCTCAGCTCCAGGGACCTGGGTTTGATTCCCGGCTTGGGTCACTGTCTGTGCAGAGTTTGCACATTCTCCCTGTGTTTGCATGGGTTTCCTCCCACAGTCCAAAGATGTGCGGGTTATGTTGATTGGCCGTGCTAAATTGCCCCTTAGTGTCCCGGAATGCGTAGGTTAGAGGGATTAGCGAGGTAAATATGTGGGGTGCTGGGGATAGGGTGGGATTGTTGTCAGTGCAGACTCGATGGGCCGAATGGCCTCCTTCGGCACTGTAGTGTTTCTATGATTGTAATAGGCCAGAATCTGTAAAAGATCAACAGGAAACTGCTGGATTACCAATGGTTAAGGTGCAATATTGTGTGACACCCACAAGAGGAGAATTTTTTTTTCCCACTGCACTGTGTTCTCTGATGTTTGAGATGCAATGTCTAGAGAGTCCATAGCAGTCTTGTTTTGTGCAGTGTAATTTCTTACTTTAAAACAGCACCAACCAATTACATAGCAGGGACTCTGGACTTGTTGTGATAGCAGTGAGCTATATTGCCATGGTCCCCAGAGCTTTACTGGACACCAAAATAAAATTATGTTTGTAACACCAACCATCTGCGCTCAGTGATCCAACCTGTAAATCTAGAGTTTGTACATCCACCCTATGAGGCACAGCATGGGCAGTGCAACATTTTCATAACCACAAAACCACAAGTGCAAGCTGCAAATTGCATTGAAAATTAGCTAAAAAGACTCTTTCACTGCCAAGGCCAAGATATTAGATCATCATCTATTTCTCTCTCCTGGTTTTAACATGAGATGTGCCCGAGCAGAGGACATTCCTGCATTTACAAACATCGAAATCAATTTGAGGGGGAAACAGTAGGGACACTAGTCTGATGATGGCAAGTTCAGTATTTGCAATGTTGTAAATTATGAACTTTATTGAATTTAGAATTTGTGTCTTTTGTGAAAACTTTTCCAGCGGTGCTGTGGTCCCACATAATTGGAGGTGGTAGGAGGTTTAAGTTTAATTATTAGTGTCACAAGTCCGCTTACATTAACGCTGCAATGAAGCTTCTGTTAAAATCCCCTAGTCGCCACACTCCGGCACCTGTTCGGGTACACAGAGAGAATTTAGCACGGCCAATGCACCTAACCAGCATGTCTTTCGAACTGTGGGAGGAAATCAGAGCACCCAGAGGAAACCCACGCAGACACGGGGAGAATGTGCAGACTCCACACAGACAGTGACCCAAGCTGGGAATCGAACCCACGTTCCACACGGACATTCTGTGACCGGTTTGTAAACTAACCATCCTGTGAAGAAAAAACCCCACAGCAAACCAAGATTGTCTCAAAAAAATACATGGAGATCTGCTCCATACAACCAGGACAGCTAGCCAGAATGGCTACAAAGCTGAATCACTACATTGAGACCGGCCAAGAACCAGTTAACTGTATACTCCTTTGTTTTGTCTTTAAAAAATCCCATAAACCTATCCTTGCACTCTGCCAGCTGTACTTGTGCTTGTGTGGGCCGTGTGACTGTATGAATGGTGGTTGCATTTCAACTATTTTTTGAGCTCGGAAAAACATATTTTTCTTTATTAAATCTAAGGAATTCTGTCTGAATAATTTTTCACAACCTCACAGTGTAATTACTGGAATGTTTACAGAATTGGTGAACCACATTCCCTCTAAATTCTCTAAAAGATCCAGTTATGGTCAAAGCTGGAGTGGGAGAATAGGGGAATCATTTCGCCCCTCATGTGGTCATAACACCATGTTGATGTTGTTTGTTACAACAAATCTTAAAATGCAAAATATTGTCCTTCAGTTATTTACGTTGGTCGTTTAGGCAATTAATTTCTTTTCAATAGTTATCCCTCAATATGGGGATTGTAACAATTGGAAAATGCAGATTATTCAGAATCTATCAAGCAGTGATTAAAATTCACACAATATCTTGGAAAGGTCCATGTAAATACAAAAATTGCTGAGGCCATTGTTATATGGAATTTCCCAATTTGTAGTTTAGACTACACACCTTCTAGCCCAAGTTGAGACTTTACATCTGAATGGAAAGCTTAAAATACCAGACAACTTCTTTCAACTACCACCTTACACTCCAGAGTACAGGAATGAGATACAGAATCTGGTGAACTGGTGCAGGAATATTAATCTCTCCCTCAATGTCAACAAAACGAAGGAGATTGTCATTGACTTCAGGAAGCGTAGTGGAGAACATGCCCCTGCCATATCAACGCGGACAAAGTAGAAAGGGTCAGAGAGCTTCAAGCTTTTAGGTGTCCAGATCACCAACAACCTGTCCTGGTCCCCCCATGCCGACACTATAGTTAAGAAAGCCCACCAATGCCTCTACTTTCTCAGAAGACTAAGGAAATTTGGCATGTCAGCTACGACTCACACCAACTTTTGCAGATGCACCATAGAAAGCATTCTTTCTGGTTGTATCACAGCTTGGTATGGCTCCTGCTCTGTCCAAGATCGCAAGGAACTGCAAAAAGTTGTGAATGTAGCCCAATCCTCACACAAATCAGCCTCCCATCCATTGACTCTGTCTACACTTCCCGTTGCCTTGGCAAAGCAGCCAGCATAATTAAGGATCCATGCACCCTGGACATTCTCTTTATTCCGTTGGGAAAAAGATACAAAAGCCTGAGGTCATGTACGAACCAACTCAAGAACAGCTTCTTCCCTGCTGCTGTCAGACTTTTGAATGGACTTACCTTGCATTAAGTTGATCTTTCTCTACACCCTAGCTATGACTGTAACACTACATTCTGCACCATCTCCTTTTCTTCTCTATGAACGGTATGCTTTGTCTGTATAGCGCGCAAGAAACAATACTTTCCACTGTATGTTAATACATGTGACAATAATAAATCAAATCAAACATATACCAGGAATTACTTATGGGGTAGGTAAAATAATTACTCCATTACCATTTAAAAGTTACATTAATTATTCTTCAATATTGGTTGAAGAACTCAGTTAATTTGGGAAGACGTGGAAAAGTATTAGTTGCAATAGGCCTACTAACACCATGTAACAATCTTTGTGTCAAATCTTCTGGCTCGCACTGTAAAGTTATTTGCAAACTACCCATTTAGGAAGAGGAAAATGGTCATTAAACCCATCATTGATTTGGTAGAACAATGCTATTTATCTTCTCGTTGTGTCTATCCTCTCTTCCGATAGGCATTGACCTGATCTGATTTATATTGCTGGCTTCAATAAATTTCCATAGTAACTCCTGAGTGAAAACATTTGGATTTTCTTTCTTACGCTGAACTTTCTGATTTTTTAAGGTTCCATCCTGTTTAAAAGATTAAATTATCCTTCCTAGTCCTGGCTAAAGTTGCATTGTGGTCAGGAAAGAAAAAGATTTCATGATCTGCGCTACTGAAAATTTAAAAAAAAGCAGAAGGTCAATGTTGAAATAACCTCAATTAAAAAAATGATCACTGAAATTACAATTAAGTATTTGTCATTGCAAACTTTACTAATTATAATTTGGCTGCAAATTTCTTCCATTCCCAGAGATACTCCTTATAGCGGTCACTGATGGAATCAATTCAACTTCAGGCTTGCTAAGAAGTCTCAAATCACTTACTGGTTTGATTAATCTTGGTCAGCGAGCTGGAGGTCATATTAAATACTTCCACTCAGAGACCCATGCGATGTGGTGTCCAAGGAATAAAACTTAAGTGAGTTTTCACATCTTCACTTTTGCGAAGATTAATATTTCTACTTGATACAATTAGTTTGTAGTCATATTTGCCCTTGCCCTGAACCATTAAGTTATACAACGAATTCCATACTTTAATCAACTTGAAGCCAAATATACCTAGCTCTAGACTTCAAATAAAACTACACTTTAAGCACTCACCGAGTTTCATCAAATTGTTACTGCTTGAGCTTATGAAAGGGTTTCTTTTCTAGCCTCCGAAATCTGTTTGTGTGTCCTATTGTGGAATTGGCCCAATTACGCACAATCAATTCTCAATCTCACAGGAGTGCTCAGTATGCTAGAACAAGATGAAGCTATGAATCCTGATGAGGATTGTTGTTAGATGAGTGTTAAGGATGTGTTGCACTGAGTGGTGTCTGAGGTTAGTTATGCAGTTGGTGGGATATGGCATTTGAAGTTTCATTCACTGACCATGGTCACTCTTGAGGTCACTGAACTTTTGCAGCATCAAATCCACAACCTTGGGACTTGACTCCTGGCATTGATAGCCACAACCTTCCTGGAATCCCTACAGTACAGAAGGAAGCCATTGAGTCTGCACCAACTTTTACCCAGGGCCGTGCTATCCCCATAATCCTGCATATTTACCATGGCTAATCTACTTAACCTACAGATCTTTGGACATTAAGGGGCAATTTAACATGGGCAATCCACCTAAGCCTGCACAGCTTTGGACTTGTCCCACTGTGTCCGAGTCCTTTGAGGGTAGATGGCATCTCTCCTCTTCTGCACCTCCTCAACCAAGATCCTCAGTGCAGTGTCAGGGTATCTCCTATGTTGCGCCAATTTTGAATATTTCTCCAAGTTGGAGAATGGCTTACAAAATCTGCTTCAACCACAGTGCACTTTCCCTTTTAAGAGTTGCAGGATGGCTTTAAGCAGTGCCGGCTTGCTTAAACTGGTGCTAGCCTCTCATGATTTTGGGAGCCCCCCCAAGCAAAAAGCACAGCTTAGTGAGTTAGTGTGGACTGCGCACTGCAATCATGCAGCATGAAGTTGGCATAACACTTATTCCTGAAGCAATGGGTGGTTAATCCTTCAAGATCTCTGTGCATATTTTCAGAGTCTTATTTAGCCCTTTTCTCCTCTCTCAAAGATGCTGACCCCTTGTTGGGGGATAGCTCCACAGACACCAATCATCCTCCACTATGAAACCCACGTGACCTCCATTCATGTCTAAGCCTTAATAGTGAGTGTTGGCAGGTCATACAAAGATTGAGGTGCATCAGTCAAACTTGATTCTGTTCCTGAACCAACACTTACACTCAGACACCTGCAGTATAGATTGCTGGATAGCAATCAGGAGCGAGAAACTCTAGCTAATTATACCTTCCCTTGCTTAACTCAAATGGTGCGGGAGTCAACTACACTGCCCTTATTAACTCAGGATGAAACATTTTTGCAAGTCAGGAAAGAGCCAATTTAAAAATACTACTAAACCTGACTCCGAACTTATCTTCAACTATAGCACATATGAATTTTTGTTCTTTTTCTTTGTTTGGTCTATACTATTCCTTGATTTAGTGCGGCAAGTGTGATTCAGTACGTGACATATTGAATGATTCAGGATTAAAATGTTAGATTACTGAAAAAGACAAACATTTGGCAAATGGCAGGCCCATTTGCAAGTTCTTTCCACAAAACATACTTCCACCTCACAGCTTGCCAATTTTACAGTTTACTGATGAATTAAATATACTCTGCCTCATGATTGCTAGATTATAGACCTGCTAGTTCAATTTATTTTTTAGAGCAAGTTTGCACAATCACAGAACGCAAGTTTATGGTTGTTGGTTTACTTGAAACGGCAACATCCTTAATTTGATCTCTGTTCTGTGGAGATTTTGCTAACTTTGGCTTGGAAGGAGTGTGAGCACAATGAAGCTTGCAGAGACCATGCAAGGAGAAGATTGGGAATGCAACAGCAGGAAGCAGAAAAAAGGGGATAGTACCAGTAGTATCCACAGTCCCATTCAAGTCAAAAGCCCACATAAACCACGTTTGTCTTGCCCAACGAACAAGTGTGTGCAACACAGCAAAGGCCAAGTTTGGGCAGAGGCATGGGATTCCTTGCATTCATTCTCCATGACCACAGACATTAAAAGAAATGGTCACTTGGGAAACACCAAAAGGCCACCATTGTTTAAATCACAACTTTAGAAACACAATCATGTTTTGACAAAATACAGAAAAGATGGACAGTTAAGATGCGACAGTGGAGCAAAGATCTTCTGCTTGCGTGGTTTTGTTAGAAGACAACTCACATAACATGAGCAGTCAGGATAACCTAATCCTCCCCGTCTCGTGTATACATACAAACATATATACATAAAAAATGAAGGCACACTTTAAATATACAAAACTTTATTTAAATTTGGATAAGGAATTTTAATAAATAAGGCACATTTAAGACAAGAGCTAGCATTTAAAGCGTTCCAAAACACAGCACTTTATATAGAAACATCACCAAATGAGAAATAACAGAAGTTACGATGTGAACTCTGAGCCAATTGGACACCATTTATGGATAAAACAAGATGATATTTCACCAGGTCCTAATTGTGAGCTTTGAAGGGAGATTAGCAAAACAGCTTCAATAGCAAATACACCCACTGAGCTACATTTAGTACAAGTCCACAAAGGTTTGTTTTCCCAATTATCCATTGGAACGAAAAGTGGGTGTCTTTTAGCTGCTGAAAGCAGTTTGGAAACCAGGAACAACTGCAGGAAATACTCAAAACAAGAAAAGTTTGTGTTTGGTAACAGTTCTCCATTTTGGATGTAGACCAAACATGCTCAATTCCACAATGTGTCCAAAAGGCACACTTCAGGGTAGCAAGAATTAATCATTACAACATTTTAAAAAAAATTCCTAGAATGCAAATCTGCATCTTAAAGAGTGTAGGTGATATTTTCAAATCTGCAATTCACTGCAAAAAAAAATTCTTATCTTAGTTTTACTCAAAGGCTACAGATGTAGATTTTTTTAAAAGTTGCAATCTTACAAGAATTTGGAGATTTTTCACTTCTGTAATAACATTCGTGCTGCAGGCTACAGCAAAGTGTAGCCCAGTCTGCGCTCAGGATTTGGAAACTGTCTGCTCAACAAGCTGTGCAGTAAAGATCTTACGGTCTTATTACTATTTATTTAATGGAGTAAAGCTTGTTGATGTGCCGCTGTGCGTCTAATTACATTAGCTGTCGAGTTTTACTGATTAAACTAAAAACAAGTCATTTCTGCCAGGAACCATGTCTTTCACCACTTGAGGATGGAATTGAAAACTGCACAAATTCTTGCTGAGATTCAACATCATTGAGAATTTATTTTTCCTTCTCCCCACTGCCCCAAAATAAAACAAAATTTATAATATAAAACAATAGTAGTGGCGTACCTTAACACAATGGGAAATTGAAACAGACCTGGATGGTTAACAAAGAAAATTCTGCTGCAATGAATCATATTTGCAGGAGTCAAAAAGTGTTTATCCTCGGTGGATCAGCTAATCTTTATCTAAATACACAAAGATAAAACGCTTTTACAATGAAAATTGAGCAGGGTTCATTACAAAAAGAATACCTACATTTACACACAGTAAAATCACAAAAAGGTATCAACAGGAGAACAGCATTCGTAATTCAGATATCCAGAGACTGAAGCTGCCGCTTACTCTAGATATTAAGCAATGTGCATTAGTAGGTGCAGTGTCCCAAAAGCATGGTTAATATTGATTTGGCGTACAGGTAAAACTTCTTAGTGCTACTCCCAGCAAAATATAGGTCTTTGGAGAAAGGAAACCCAGGATATTGCTGTTCTAAAAGACAATTTACAGGAAGCAAAGGTGTGTTCCAGTTAACTTTAAAGTAGATGTTCAGAAAGAACTTAGGACATGTTACATTGGAAGTCTGCTCCATTGTACACGTGACAGCCTCACTACAGATGCGGATGCAAGGAGCTATTGTAATTATGAAGATTATAGGTTATTTTGGAGTTGGAAGATCACCATGGCTTGTGCTGGTTAAGTTTATCCATCTGTTACAGTAATCGCACCCTCTGTAAAAAAGGTTAGCTGAAATGCTTACATTACAAAAGAGGAATAGTCATTTAAAAACTCAAAAATGCACAACAGAAATTCCATGGGTTTTAAAGTACTAGTTTACTAAAACAGATCATGTAAACACTGCTTTCAAGAATTCCTCTCTCATTCTTCATGAGTTTGTACTTTTAGCTTTTTAAAGAACAGGAACTGGCAGCATGTTGCCTTTGCAAAGTCATGAAAATATGGAGTATTAATAATAAATACAGATTTTATTTAGTTAGATTAACCAGGCCCATTTGTTTTGGTGGCCTATACAAGCTCCCATGCAATATAAAGTGAAGCAGAACAAGTAAAATCCAAAACCATACAAGGTGTTCTCAACATTCAGGGTACTCAGCTATTTGAAACATTTTTTTGGGGGGGAAATACAAAACATTGGGTTTTTTTTTACCCCCCCCCCCCCCTCCATATGTTGTAATAAAACTTCAGTGCTAAACATTGCAAAAACCTGGCTCACACTTTGCAGAATCTCATGTCAGAGGAAAGCTTACTAGGAAATTGGTAGCAACAAACTGAGCCCATCAACAAGACAGTTAAATTTCTGCTTTTCTTGATCCAACCTCCACACTAGAAGCAGTCTCTCTGAAAAAATTGTTGGTAATATTTGAAATTCAAACTTAAAGCAGAGAGATATAGGTAAGCTAATAACATGAAAGATGTCCATTAGTAAGGCACATGACGTAGCATTACAAGAATTACATCAGTTCTCTTTTTTCTAAAATAAAAACAAACACAAGTAGAGTTTCTAAAATTTGCAAAGCTATTGGAGGCTGGATACCTGTCAATCTCACCAATATCCAAAAGCCACATTTTAACTGGAAGAGCTTGACGGATGCATTTGTTGGTCTTTTTTCTCTCCATATTCCTTGCTAGGTAGGAATGTTGCTCAGGCATCTACTGCTATGTAATCTGCTACTACAAGGGGCATGAACACATCTTGGGTAATTTGACCAGTTAGATCCCCCTCTCAGAGGCAAAGTTCCTACCTCACTGCTCTGGTACAATGAATGCATCAATTATCAAACACGCTGCATCAACATCCTTCCTGCACATTTCTCATCTATCTCAATAATGATCAATCCAAACATTGCAGGTTTTGAAGCAATTCATCGGTGATCCTATTACACCAATCAGGGATTTGATCATTGCCTGTACATGTATATGTAAACAATAAGGAACGGAGCAGTGGAAAGGAAGACCGAGATTTACAGCCTGAGAAATTGTGACATTTTTTCTTTACTAATTACACACTGACAATAGCAACGTATGGAAAAGCTGCAAAATGAAAGCAAAATACTGAACTGGGATTGTACTACTCTTAAAAACAAAATGCAGCAATCGGATGATAGTTTGATGTGCCCAATAATATTAGATTAGTGAAGAATATATACACTTCTGAATGCAAAGAATTTGAGTTAAACCATGCAATAAATGCAACAAATAGACATAAGAATGATTATGAATAAAACTTAAGAAAATTGAATCTTTCAATAGTTTGGATGTTTATTTAATTGGGAGGACTGACTTCCAAGACATATCAAAATGAACCTGGTTAAGATAATTCGACCCATAAATTTGACAACTTGGAACAATTTTCTGATTTAAAAAAAACAAAAACACTTTTGAAAGATTAAAGTTTCAATTATAACTTAACTCAGAACATTAAAAAAATCACTACAGATTTGAGTACATAATAAGCCAGTATTAACAGTAAGTTATATGTATCGTTGTCGCTATATATGACAGCACTGAAAAGCTTAACACTTGCAAAATCCAACATTTTTTTAAAAAAAAGCTATTCTAACCTCAAGATTTTCCCTCTGTCCAATATTAAAATGACCGAGACACCATGTTAGAAATTCGCAGTAATATCAGAGTGGAAATTTTATTTCGTTAGTGTGATTGGGACTACTAAAAAGAGTAAAATTGCTAAAGAATGAAATAAGGTGGTCTGTTGGGTGTGGAGTGTTAACATTGTAATTTAGCCTATAATTTAAGACAGGTCAATAAGAAGGTTAGGGCTATGGTGTCCTGTGAATCAGATGGTATTGAGACAGAAGTTTCACAACATATACAGCTAAATCACCATTTTATCATTTTTCCTTCCAATTCAGTTTGAATAATTAGACAACAGTTTTCCGTACATTACAAATCTAACAGCCACTTCATGGTTTGAATCGGTGGTGGGGGAAAAGTTTTATTTTTTTTTAAGACAGCAACTGGCATGTCTGGATATTACAATTTAACCCTAAATTTGGTTTAAAGCAGTGATGTTCAACAATGCTTAACTACTTTAATACTTTAACCACTCAATTCTTAGACCATTGCTGTTTTGACATGTACACCTACTCTGGAGCCACCTGTGGATCTACGTCTGGTGTGGTTAGAGTATCCAGCTGCTCTGGCTGAGATGCTGCTTGGCTGTCTGATTTCTCCAGGAAGTATGCAAAAGGATTTTCTTGATTGCTTTCCATGGCTTGATAGACCAGGAAGAGGAGAAACACCACAAAGATGAACAGCAGGATCTGTAGCCACACTGGTACGAGACGTTGCGATGGCTTGTTCTCCTTTGTAACCAAATAGGTTCTTCTTTCTTTATAGTTCTGTCTCTCTGTGGCCCGTGTCAGCAGATCATCAAAGTTGTACTGAATTGGTCGACCCGCTGCTCCTTTGATTGGTCGTCGCCGTGTTGCACTGTGCGGAGAAACAAAACGTACACGTAGATTTATCAGTAGAATTCTTTGCCCCTCACCTTACCCCTCCCAAACCACTGGTATTTGAGATCTCAAGGCTTAACTAAGGATATGTCCTTACTTGATTCCTGATGGTGAATTCATTTCATCTGGAAACATCTGGGTCAACACATCTCCCATCTCCTTTGGCTGCAATTAAAGGATAAATTATTTTTAAAAATTACTTCAATCCTTGCGATGTGCGAGCTAAGTATAACTAGCTGAACTGCAAATATTAAAATGCGTTCTGCCTTTTTCCCCCAGATGCATTCAGATGTCTGCAAAAAGAAATAATCATTTCACATCTAGTGTGTAGATAAGAACTTGTATGTTTCCCTCCAGCACAGCTGAATAACAAATACCAACATTGCAGCAATAGTTTCCTTTCACCAATGACTACAACTTACTTAAACTAAATACGAAAACTCCAACAACACATTGAAAACACACATAATTATTCTGTACAGCAATATAACAAACACTGACAGCCCCGCCCCTTGTTTTTTCCTCCCCTGTAGATGCAGACTCATCCAAAGCCACTGATTGACAATTAGTCATAGAGGTTTACAGCATAGAAACAGGCCCTTCGGTCCAACTTGTCCATGCCGCCCTTTTTTAAAAAACCCCTGAACTAATCCCAATTGCCCGCAATTGGCCCATATCCCTCTATACCCACCTTACCCATGTAACTGTCTAAATACTTTTTAAAAGACAATATTATACCCGCCTCTACTACTACCTCTGGCAGCTTGTTCCAGACACTCACCACCCTCTGTGAGAAAGGATTGCCCCTCTGGACACTTCTGTATCTCTCCCCTCTCACCTTAAACCTATGCCCTCTAGTATTAGACTTCCCTACCTTTGGGAAAAGATATTGACTATCTAGCTGATCTGTGCCCCCTCATTATTTTATAGACCTCTATAAGATCACCCCTCAGCCTTCTGCACTCCAGAGAAAAAAATCTATCCAGCCTCTCCTTATAACTCAAACCATCAAGTCCGGGTAGCATCCGAGTAAATCTTTTCTGCACTCTTTCTAGTTTGATAACATCCTTTCTATAATAGGGTGACCAGAACTGTACACAGTATTCCAAGTGTGGCCTTACCAATATCTTGTACAACTTCAACAAGATGTCCCAACTCTTGTATTCAGTGTTCTGACCGATGAAACCAATTCATGCTGAATGCCTTCTTCACCACTCTGTCCACCTGTGACTCCACTTTCAAGAAGCTATGAACATGTAACCCCAGATCTCTTTGTTCTGTAACTCTCCCCAACACCCTACCATTAACTGAGTAAGTCCTGCCCTGGTTCAATCTACCAAAATGCATCACCTCGCATTTATCTAAAATTAAACTCCATCTGCCATTCTCAGCCCACTAGCCCAACTGATCAAGATCCTGTTGCAATCGGAGATAACTTTCTTCACTGTCCACAATGCCACCAATCTTGGTATCATCTGCAAACTTAACCATGCCTCCTATATTGTCATTCAAATCATCAATATAAATGACAAATAACAGTGGACCCAGCACTGATCCCTGAGGCACATAATTGGTCACAGGCCTCTACAACCACCCTGTGGCGACCAGAACTGGTTTCTGGCAAGAAGCCAATTATGTATCCATTTAGATACCTCACCCTGGATCCCGTGAGAT
The DNA here is from genome assembly GCF_964213995.1 of Mustelus asterias. Taxonomy (NCBI): domain Eukaryota; kingdom Metazoa; phylum Chordata; class Chondrichthyes; order Carcharhiniformes; family Triakidae; genus Mustelus; species Mustelus asterias. The sequence goes on along the minus strand of NC_135825.1, from coordinate 7,435,333 downwards.
TTAACCTTATGCAACAATCTACCATGCGGTACCTTGCTAAAGTTCATGTAGACAACATCAACTGCACTGCCCTCATCTACCTTCTTGGTTACCCCTTCAAAAAACTCAATCAAATTTGTGGGACATGACTTTTCACTCACAAAGCCATGCTGACTGTCCCTAATCAGTACTTGCCTCTCTAAATGTCTGTAGATCTTGTCTCTCAAAATACCTTCTAACAACTTACCCATCACAGATGTGAGGTTCACTGGTCTATAGTTCCCAGGCTTTTCCCTTCAGCCCTTTTTAAACAAAGGCACAACATTTGCCACTCTCCACTCTTCAGGCGCCTCACCTGTGACTATCGATGATTCAAATATCTCGGCCAGGGGACATGCAATTTCCTCCCTAGCCTTCCACAATTGCATGACAGTTCTTCACAAGAGGCTGGATGTACCAATGACCAAGCCAATTCCATTGTTTAGATTTTCCCTCCACCAATTCCCCAGCCAATTCCACTATGGGAACTGCCAGAGGGGAAATTTAAAGGTTCTATGTATGCCTTTAAATTAATAAACCATAGTAATTACAGGTAAGTAATAAATAATCACAACAGGTTTTGATTCCAGAAAAACTAGGGAGCAATATTTACACGTGGTATATTAAAACTGTTTTTCATCAGCCAAAAGTCATACTCGTCACACAAGTATATACAGTAAAGAAAATGCTTTTCTGGAAGCATTAATTCTTGCTAGGGAACAGTTCCTTGAGCTGTAGAAGTCTTCCCAAACCTTGCTAAGTGGACATTGTGAAATTGCAGCAGGCTATGCGACTAACAATGAACATTAGAGCTGTGTCATATTCAAACCATCACAAGAGTGGTCAAGAATCAGGAGCAGGACATCAAAGGTTAATCGTTCTCTTCCCCGCCACCCCCTCTCAGGCAGAAAGCGGTTAACAATAACCACCGCAATAAACTTTTAGAAACATAGAAAAACTACAGCACAAACAGGCCCTTCGGCCCACAAGTTGCGCCGGTCATGTCCCTACCTACCTAGGCCTATATATAGGCTTACCTATAACCCTCAATCCTATTAAGTCCCATGTACTCATCCAGAAGTCTCTTAAAAGACCCCATCGAGTTTGCCTCCACCACCATTGACGGCAGCCGATTCCACTCACCCACCACCCTCTGAGTGAAAAACTTACCCCTGGCATCTCTGTACCTACTCCCCAGCACCTTAAACCTGTGTCCTCTCGTAGCAGCCATTTCAGCCCTGGGAAAAAGCCTGAGAAACCACCGATCTATACCTCTCAACATCTTGTACACCTCTATCACGTCACCTCTCATCCTTCGTCTCTCCAAGGAGAAAAGACCGAGCTCCCTCAACCTATCCTCATAAGGCATGCCACCCAATCCAGGCAACATCCTTGTAAATCTTCTCTGCACCCTTTCAACAATTTATTTCTGTGATGAGGCGACCAGAACTGAGCACAGTACTCCAAGTGGGGTCTGAGGAGGGTCTTATAAAGCTGCATCATTATCTCCCGACTCCTAAACTCAAACACTCGATTGATGAAGGCCAGCACACCATACGCCTTCTTAACCACCTCCTCTACCTGCGAGGTCGATTTAAGAGTCCTATGGACCCGGACCCCAAGGTCCTTCTGATCCTCTACACTGCTATGAGTCTTACCCTTGATATTATACTCCTTCATCCCATTTGACCTGCCAAAATGGACCACTACACATTTATCCGGGTTGAAGTCCATCTGCCACTTCTCCGCCCAGTCTTGCATCCTATCTATGTCACGCTGCAGCTTCTGACATCCCTCCAAACTATCCACAACACCACCAACCTTCGTGTCGTCAGCAAACTTACCAACCCATTCCTCCACTTCCTCATCCAGGTCATTTATGAAAATGACAAACAGCAAGGGTCCCAGAACAGATCGCTGGGGCACTCCACTGGTGACCGACCTCCATTCAGAAAAAGACCCATCTACAACCACTCTCTGCCTTCTGCAGGCAAGCCAGTTCTGGATCCACAAGGCAAAGCCCCTTGGATCCCATGCCCTCTCATTTGTTCCCATGCTCTCTAAAAAGTGCCCTTAATGTCCTACAGCACTTCACAGAAGGAGATTAGAATAGGTGACCAAAGGGTGCTCACAGAAATTAATTTTAAGGAAGACATTAAAAGCAGGAAGTTTAGATAGGAAGGCACAGTCACTAACGGCAAGGTAGGATGCACAAGAGGTTGAAGCCAGAAGAATGGACAGCTCTTAGGTGAGTGGGTAGGAATGAACAGAGTGGCCTTTTGTGTACGTGCTATTTCTTTGAAAGTTACCCAATTAGTCCCATATCCCTGATCTTTCCCCACAGTCCTCGAGATTTATCTTTTTCAAGTAAATTTCCTTCTGAATTACTGTTGAATCTGCTTCCACTGCTCTTTTTGACAGTGCATTCCAAATCATAACAACTTGCTCCATTAAAGACTCATTTTTCCTCAGGGATATTTTGCCAACTGTCTCAAATCTGTGTCTTCTGGTTACTGACCCGAGGCATGATACATTGGAGAAACCATGCAGACGCTACGACAACGGATGAATGAACACCGCTCAACAATCACCAGGCAAGACTGTTCTCTTCCTGTTGGGGAGCACTTCAGCGGTCACAGGCATTCAGCCTCTGATCTCCGGGTAAGTGTTCTTCAAGGTGGCCTTCACGACCCACGACAGCGCAGAGTCGCTGAGCAGAGACTGATAGCCAGGTTCCGCACACATGAGGACGGCCTCAACCGGGATCTTGGTTTCATGTCACACTATCTGTAACCCCCACAACCTGCCTGGATGTGCAAAATCTTACTAGCTGTCCTGTCTGGAGACAATACACATCTCTTTAACCTGTGCTTAATGCTCCCTCCACTCACATTGTCTGTAACTTTAAGACTTGATTAGCTGTAAAGACTCACATTCCAATCATTATTCATGTAAATCGAGATTGCGTCTTTGTGCCCTGTTTGTGATCAGAACTCCCACCCACCTGACAAAGGAACAGCCTGTTCCGAAAGCTAGTGGCTTTTGCTACCAAATAAACCTGTCAACCCGGTGTTGTTAGACTTCTTACTGACCCTTCTGCCAGTGGAAATAGTTTTTCCCTATTGACTCTATACTTTTGAACCCATTAAATCTCCCCTTAACCTTCAATGCTCACGCTGTACAGGGAAAGGGGCAGGGAAGAAAGAGAGAGAGAGAGGAATTTAAATAGAAGCGAAGAATTGAAAATTTATGGTGAGTGGGGATGGGAGGGTTAAGAGACATGTCGACAAGAACATGAAAGGACTCAATATGGTGTGGGACAGAATACAAGAAGCAGCTTTAGATGAGGTGAACTTTATGGAGGGGAGACAAGAACATTTAAGCAAATCTAGACATGATAAAATGAATAAATTAGATTAGGAATCAAACCAGGGAACTTAGTACAGCAACTTGCATTTGTACTTTCATATTGGAACAATACCATCGTTTCAGCACACTGAAAATGAAGACTACTATGAAAAATACATGCATCACATGATGCATGTACTAAAGGAAAAACAATATAGCCATATCAAAAATTTATTTTATTTGGCAAAATACTTACTAAGGTTAATTTCACAAAGATTAAAATATTAATAATACAGAACTGAGTTCTTTTAAAAAAATTCAATAATGCAGTCAGGAAAGGAAGATTGGTAGAGAATAAATACTATGTCAATAGTTGACTGTGAGCTATTTATAGGCTATCTGTAACTCCCTCAGACGATGCTGAATACTATAGAGTTTCATCTGCTTATCAATGTTCTAAGGGCAACACGTACCAGCACCCTGCAGTCACTTCAATTTACATTTGCTAAAACATTAAACCACTATTTACATATGAACCCAGCCAGTCAATAGCACAAACGAAGCAACGTGTGTGCTGGCTAACTGCTTTTTGTCACAATTGTGAAAAGCACAAGACAACTCTCGAACACCACACAATACTCTGGTATTTTTAAACTGCTTTCTGTACTTGGAAGGAGTACAATTCACATTAAAACAACATTTTGGGGTCACATGATGTGAGCGTGGGAATAGCTGTGTTTCCATGAGCTCTGGCACTACTCATCCTTTAATCCTTTCATTTATCACACTCATGCAGCCCATACTTACCTATTCCAGGAGTGAAAACTCCATATCATGTCTATGGAAGATTTCTGGCTAAACACTGACAAAATGCCAAGAAGTATTTTTAAAATTGTCGAAAAAAAGGAACAGTCAGAAGTAACTGGGGCGGAGCCAACTCCTCAACAAGGCCACTTAATCTCCAAAGAGGTTCTAGATCCGGCACTCTTGAAGGCAATACAGCTGATGACTACTCATTGATGAGAAACTTTGCTTATTAGCACACAGTTCTCATGCTGTAGAACTGCAGAATACTGGTAAACGGCTTTTGATGAAGCAGAGGAGAATCCTTTCTGTCAAAAATGCAACTTTCTTGGTTGAGGCCCACTTACAATCCTTAGAATAGCAGCAACATGGTCTGTCAGAATTCCTGGATGATCTGGAGAACCAAGGTCGGAGGAAAACTGTCCAGGTTGTCAGTTTACCAGAAGAAGCAGAGGATAAGCTCCCAGTTCAATTCTTTTGAGAGCTGGCTACCACGTTTTCTTAATCTGGATACGAAAGCTGGGTGCATTAAGTTAGAAAGGGCGCCACATATTCTGTCTCTGAGGCCTAGGGACAATCGGTGACCACAGCCCATAATTATGCGTTTCCATAACTTCAGAGATTGCTAAAGAGTACAGGAAACAGCTAGACTGAAGGGATCTTACTCTATGATGGTGCAAAGGTCTTTTTCTTCCAAGATTTCTCAGCGGCGCTATAACAAAGGCGCAAGAGTTTTGATGAAGTTGGAAAACAGCTGAAGGTTATCGGTGTGCAATATGCCTACTACATTCTGCTATATTGAGGGTGACATTCGACAACTCTGGCTAAGGCCATGGCTTTTCTGACCTCAATGGAAGGCAATAATTTGGAGAAGAATCTGCAGTTCACTGTAAATTTTGGACTCTCTCTTGTCATTGTAATTCCTTTTTGATTCTGTGTTGTTATTTATCAAGCTGACCAGGTGGTCCAGTAATTGGGCACTACAATTCGTTTTTTTTATCCTGAAGAATACTAGGGACTTCCACTTGTCTTTAATGGAAAACACCCTTCAGAGTGCTATTTCTAGTTAGAGAGTGCGCTAGAAGGAAGACTCTACTTAAAATATTACACTATTTGCATATTACACCAAACTTATGACACAGGATTGACCCAACCATACCCTTGCTATGCCAAAGGTGCAAAGTAGTCAAGGGAAACTACACACATTCTGTTTGATCCTGTGTCGGAATTAAATCCCACTGGTCTAGCATACTTAAAGAGCTTGAGAAGATATTTGATATGGCCTTAGAATTTGATCCTTTGTTTTTAATTGACGCGAATGAAAAAAGGCTGCATAATGCGTGAACCTTTGCAGCATGGAAGAACATCCGTTGCTCCTGGATAATCAATAAGTCTCCTTCAGTCCAGAACTGGCATAAAATTATCATGGAATGTATCCCAAAGGAACTCCTAACGTGCAGAATGCGTAATATTTTACGAAAAGTCTCCTTCGTTCTATTGCAACCTTTGTTCTATTACAGACTGAGATTCTGATGGCATTTTCCCACATATTGCCCCAAGTCTCCTCATTAATATTCACCGTTAAGTCTTTGCGCAATACCAAAGAGTCTCTAGAATATTTACATAGGATCTAGAACATAAAGTATCATAAACTTGATTAATTGTTTAGGTTCCCTGGATATCTGGATTTTTTTCCACTGGGGAGATATTAGCATCAAGATGCAGAGATATCTTTCTAAGGATAAAGTCTCCGAATCTCTATATTCTGATCCAAATCGGGTGCATTCTGAAACAAATGGGGCGCATATCTCAAATAAAAAGGTTCTGTAATGTCTGATTTGATTTGCTCCTATAAAGTTTTCCATACGCTATGTAGCACTGCCTTTAACATGCTGTAGGTTAGGGTGTCCACCATTTTGTCACGTTTTCATGGATTTATTTTCTTTTCCCCCATCCTCTTGCTAGTGTTTTCAATTTTCTTCTGTATAAATGGAGGTGCTGGATATAATGAACAAGCTGTGCCAACTACGTTGATGTTCTCCTGTCTTTTTCTGTATTCATATATGGAGAAATCACACTGCACTGTACCAGTTTTGAGGGTGTGTTGCGTTATTTGTAAAAAATGGGAAAATCTCTAATAGAAGTATATATTTTTTTAAAAAGCAACATGCCTTATTTTTTTGGTGAAGTCATGCAACATTACACCAGACTATTATAAATCTAAGTCAGTTCTGGCGGTGAGGGGATTAGACAAAGTCAGAAGGGACGGAGAGAGTTGAAGGAAGAAAAAGGTATGGTTCTCAGTTAGCTCTATAGATCCGATGCAAACTAAGTTTGTGAAATCTGCTGCCATCTTTTAATTGTCACAATCAGAATTTGCTCAATTTCTTTCTTTACACCTCTCTCGTCATCCTTCAAGATATGCTTTCAGTTAACAGATTTATTATAGAGCTGATTAGCAGCATACAGATTTAGCTCCTGGCCTGCTGAGAGAACTTTCAATCTTCTTTCAAAATCTTTGTTCTTGACGCATTAATCCATAAAATGAAAACTATAGATGAAGACTGGAACATCCACACTGCAACTGTAATTATGCATTTAATACTGATGAGGTATAATTAAGGTAGAAGAGTGTCATACTGTTACTAAAATACATGTAGGTGCATTCCTTGAATGAACTGATTAATTTGATCGGTGATTATATTCAGAGCAATGCAGTTCTCAAAGCCTAGACTGTATATTAGCTGTATCATAAAAAACTGATAACAATGGCATTAAAAAATAGACAAAATTACATGGAATTCACAGCACAGAAACAAGCCATTCGGCCCAACTAGTCGATGCCAGCATTTATTGCTTTGGATGGATGGATTCCTGATCGGTAAGGGAATTAAGGGTTATGGGGATCAGGCGGGTAAGTGGTACTGATCCACGTCAGATCAGCCATGATCTTATTGAATGGCGGGGCAGGCTCGAGGGGCTAGATGGCCTACTCCTGCTCCTATTTCTTATGTTCTTATGAGCCTCCTCCTTCATCTATCCCAATCAGCATAACTTCCTATTACTAACATTCATTTTTATCTAGCTTCCCTTTGAATGCATCTGTGCTATTTGCCTCGATTACCCCTTGTAGCAGCAAGTTTCAATTTCTAACCACTCTTTGGGTAAAGAGGTTTCTCTGGTTTCTCTTGAATTCGTCACTGGATTTAGTAGCGACTATTTTATATTCAAGGCTCCCAGTTTTGGTTTCTCCCATACCTGCCTCATCAAATCTTTAGATAATTTTAAAGACTACTACTATTTGGTCACCTAGAGAAAAATCCTCAGCCTGTTCAGCCTCATTCTTGTAATTCATTTCTTCTCCAGTACCTCCATGTTCTTTTATTAATAGAAAAAGAACAGAACAATTTTCTGTACGCTCTAAACCAGATTTGATACAAACTCGAAATAGCTTCACTGCTTCCCAATTTTATTCCTGTAGAAATGAAGTCAAATGTTTTGATTTTTAAAATGGCCTTAACAACCGGCGTCACTACTTTTGGTGATTTGTTAACCCGTATCTCTAGATTCCTTTGCCCATTTAAGACTTATTTTGCAAGCAAAATGTGGCCTCCTGTTCTTGCTACCAGAATGTAAGAACTCACTTATTTATATTCAATTTGATAATTACACACCCATTTAGCAAGTTTATCATCTTTTTTGTTGCAGTCTTAATTAACCATAGCTGCAATTTGAAATCTTCAAATTACGAAATTGTACTCCCGATTCTACAATCCAAATCATTTGTGCAAATTGTGAACAGCAGCAGTCCCAATGGAACACCAGGTTATACCTTTTGCCAGTCTGTGTGATGAAGCATAAATAAATATTACACCAAGGTAAAGAACCCCAAGGTTTTTTACTCTTATGTGAGGAATAAAAGAATGACCAGGGTGAGGTTAGGGCCGGTCAAGGACAGTAGTGGGAACTTGTGTATGGAGTCAGTAAAGATAGGCGAGGTGATGAATGAATACTTTTCTTCAGTGTTCACCAAGGAGAGGGGCCATGTTTTTGAGGAAGAGAAGGTGTTGCAGGCTAATAGGCTGGAGGAAATAGATGTTCGGAGGGAGGATGTACTGGCAGTTTTGAATAAACTGAAGGTCAATAAGTCCCCTGGGCCTGATGAAATATATCCTAGGATTCTTTGGGAGGCAAGGGATGAGATTGCAGAGCCTTTGGCTTTGATCTTTGGGTCCTCACTGTCCACGGGGATGGTGCCAGAGGACTGGAGAGTGGCGAATGTTGTTCCTCTGTTTAAGAAAGGGAATAGAAATGACCCTGGTAATTATAGACCGGTTAGTCTTACTTCGGTGGTTGGTAAATTGATGGAAAAGGTCCTTAGGGATGGGATTTACGACCATTTAGAAAGATGCGGATTAATCCGGGATAGTCAGCACGGATTCGTGAAGGGCAAGTCGTGCCTCACAAATTTGACTGAATTTTTTGAGGAGGTAACTAAGTGTGTTGATGAAGGTCGGGCAGTTGATGTCATATACATGGATTTTAGTAAGGCGTTTGATAGGTCCCCATGGTCGGCTTATGATGGAAGTAAGGAGGTGTGGGATATAGGGAAAGTTGGCCGATTGGATAGGTAACTGGCTATCTGATCGAAGACAGAGGGTGGTGGTGGATGGAAAATTTTCAGACTGGAGGCAGGTTGCTAGCGGAGTGCCACAGGGATCAGTGCTTGGTCCTCTGCTCTTTGTAATTTTTATTAATGACTTAGAGGAGGGGGCTGAAGGGTGGATCAGTAAATTTGCTGATGACACCAAGATTGGTGGAGTAGTGGATGAGGTGGAGGGCCGTTGTAGGCTGCAAAGAGACAAGGATAGGATGCAAAGCTGGGCTGAAAAATGGCAAATGGAGTTTAACCTTGATAAATGTGAGGTGATTCATTTTGGTAGGACTAATTTAAATGTGGATTACAGGGTCAAAGGTAGGGTTCTGAAGACTGTGGAGGAACAGAGAGATCTTGGGGTCCATATCCACAGATCTCTAAAGGTTGCCACTCAAGTGGATAGAGCTGTGAAGAAGGCCTATAGTGTGTTAGCTTTTATTAACAGGGGGTTGGAGTTTAAGAGCCGTGGGGTTATGCTGCAACTGTACAGGAACTTGGTGAGACCACATTTGGAATATTGTGTGCAGTTCTGGTCACCTCACTATAAGAAGGATGTGGAAGCGCTGGAAAGAGTGCAGAGGAGATTTACCAGGATGCTGCCTGGTTTGGAGGGTAGGTCTTATGAGGAAAGGTTGAGGGAGCTAGGGCTGTTCTCTCTGGAGCGGAGGAGGCCGAGGGGAGACTTAATAGAGGTTTATAAAATGATGAAGGGGATAGATAGAGTGAACGTTCAAAGACTATTTCCTTGGGTGGATGGAGCTATTACAAAGGGGCATAACTATAGGGTTCGTGGTGGGAGATATAAGAAGGATATCAGATGTAGGTTCTTTACGCAGAGAGTGGTTGGGGTGTGAATGGACTGCCTGCAGTGATAGTGGAGTCAGACACTTTAGGAACATTTAAGCGGTTATTGGATAGGCACATGGAGAACACCAGGATGACAGGGAGTGGGATAGCTTGATCTTGGTTTCAGATAAAGCTCGGCACAACATCGTGGGCCGAAGGGCCTGTTCTGAGCTGTACTGTTCTATGTTCTTATCAGGAATTTGCAGTTAAAACTATTTCCTCACTTCTGCTTCCATTCAGACATTTTCTTAATGGGAGTGACCCATTTTAGAAATTTAAATCAGGCAAAATTGACCAGTCCAGTAGAAAGGATCCATTAGTTGAGCTGATCATACGTTTGGTTAGACTTTTGCACCAATTTTATACGGCCTTTGTTATTACCTGGATTGGTTCAGATTTGCTTGTACTACTTGCAGCTGTGGCAGTGACTTTCATTGTGCTTTGTCTTTGATATGAAGAATCTGAAGAGAAATACATTGATAATATGATTATTACAATTTCCTAAATTCAGAGTACAGCCAGAACATAATTGGGGATTAATCCCATAATTGGGGGTTAATGCCATTAGCTATACTATTCTAAGTGGCAGTTTTATAATTCAGGATCAGCAGTTGTTGCTGTTATACCATAAGTCCACACTACATTATGTCCTGTCTCCCAAATCATAACATAATAGAAAATGCCCCAAAGTGAACAAGATTCCATTTTAAAGACCAAAAAATAATAATGACGAGACATTAAGAGTCTAAACGTTTGATGCCCTAATTGACAGGAAATCCCAAAGCAGATGTTACAGGCCAAGGTGATTCAAAGGGTGCCATTAGCCAGTTGGACAAAAGCTGGGAACAGTTAAAGGCATTGCCTTTATAATTCATTGTTATAAATTGTTTCAGTAATTCAAAAGCAATGCAAATTAGTTAAAAGCTGTGGCAAAATTATCTTGATTACAAATGAATGTTGATTAAGTTGATTTCATCATTTCAAAATGCTAAGAAGGTGAACAAGATCACCAGCATGAATCGCAATTAAAGCTTGAAATTTGCATGGGTTGCACAGAATTCATGGGAATAAAAAATGACAACTTGTGAAATTGAAGTTTCCTAAAATCAAAAACACGGAACGAAAACCATGTCAGTCTATAGCTAGCTACATTAAATGGTTATAATCAATCATTTGCCAGAGTGCAACGCTTCACAGTGAAACACTGCTCTGTTTCATGTATATTTTGTACAAAAAAAAACACATATAAAAAGGTACAGGTTAACACAACAGTACCAGAATGGTGTGTTTTTGACACACAAAGTTGGTCCATCTCACAGGCTCAGTAAGTGGTGGCTATGTGCAGAAACGGGAGACACAGACATCCTTCCTGATAGCTGAGGTAACGGTACAGTATCTCTGTCATTTTTTGTAATTATTAAAAATAAGTTCATGATCTTCAGGAAAAATCCTCAACTTTATTTTGAATATGTGTGCTTTACCTCAGTCATTACTCATTTTTCTAATTGGTTTTATCTGGTTGCATTTATTTTTAAAAATTTGTATATAACTTCTTGTGAGTAGTTGAGATATAGGGGCGAATATTACCATTCTGCCCGCCACGGGAATCATATCAGGCGAGGAGCGGACCATGGAAAGGTCTGTTGACCTCGGGCGGGATTTTGCAGTTTTGGGGCGAATGCAGTCAGAAAATCCCACCCATAGAATCACAAAAATTGCAGGATGAGAGTCAGTTATTTAGCTCCTATGGCTGAGGTTTTGACAGTAAGAAGTTTAACAACACCAGGTTAAAGTCCAACAGGTTTATTTGGTAGCAAAAGCCACACAAGCTTTCGAGGCTCTGAGCCCCTTCTTCAGGTGAGTGCCACTCACCTGAAGAAGGGGCTCAGAGCCTCGAAAGCTTGTGTGGCTTTTGCTACCAAATAAACCTGTTGGACTTTAACCTGGTGTTGTTAAACTTCTTACTGTGTTTACCCCAGTCCAACGCCGGCATCTCCACATCATGAGGTTTTGACGTCAGAGTAATCTTCTCTTTTCCAATTTCCCTGCATTTGCCCCAGACTTTTTAATATTTAGATGTTCTTTGATTTTCAAATCCTAGTATCCCACATCATTCATCACAAAAATGCGCACCCTCCGACTCTGAAATATGATTATTCGCCAATTGCACTTGCGTGGTTCAGATTTTCAGGTGCAACAGGACAGCGTTACTCTTCTAGTGTCTTTTTAATCTGTTCTTCGGATGTGAACATGGCTGCAAGGAGTGCCAATCCGAAATGTCCTCAAGGTGGTGGTGGTGAGTGGTCTCCTTGAACTGCTGTAGTCCGTATGGTGTAGGTACACCCTCTGTGTTGCTAGAGAGGGAGTTCCAGGATTTTGACTCAGTGACTAAGAAAGCACGGCGATATAGTTCAAATCAGGAAGGCAAAGAACTTGGAGAAAAACATGCAGGTGGTGATGTGCCTATTAGTCCACTGCTGATGTTAATATGGGATAAGTCGGATGCCAGAGTGAAACCCGGCTTGATAGATCTTTAACTTTATTTTTGTTTAAGAAACTGTGGAGATCAGTTATTGAAGATATTCACAAGCGAATGCCAGTGCACGTTTAACACAAAGAACAAAATGTTTGTTAAACAAGAAAAATTAATTACATTTCACGAGACAAAAAGGTTGTAAAGTTTTTAATACCAAAAAATGACTCAAATTCACGCTATTCCTTTTATCCCAGCAACACCCTTACAGACACAAAGCTCCAGTGAAGATTTACCACCATCTCATGGCCAAGGCTTCTTGATTGAAAATGGATTTTCTTCCAGCGGATTCCTAAGCAGTCCATTGTCTTTATAGGTAAAGGAGGCTCTGTCGAAGGTGCATTTGAAATACTTTGGGCACTTCCAAATGTTTCTTTGAGACTGGCTGTACATTTTCTGTTCATTTTAATGTATTTTATGCCACATGTATGCTGGACTTGAATGATGATTAAATGAGTACGTAACTTAAATTTTCATATTTAAAGTAGAATATATGGTATGGATTTAGCTCTTTTTAATGTTGACATCTGGGCATAAATTCTGTGTCATTAGGATAACTGGCTGCATTTTGACATTGGCAAAATGGGCACGACACTGGGTCCATTTTTGGGTCTAGAATCACACAGTGCCGCAGAGGCCTTTCGGCCCATCAAGTCTGCATTGGCATGTGGGAAACACTTGACCTACCAAACTACTCCCATTTACCTGTACCTGGCCCATAGCCTTGAATGTTATGACGCGCCAAGGTGCTCACCAGGTTCTTTTTAAAGGATATGAAGCAACCCGCCTCCACCAGCCTCTCAGGCAGCGCATTCCAGACCATCACCACCCTCTAATTAAAAATGTTTTCCCTCAAATCTCCCCCTAAATCTCTTGCTGCCAATCAATGCTCAATTGAACACAAAGTTTCAGCAGACCTGGCTGAGTCGGGCAGTGCCGTGCACTTGCCATCCTGAAAATTCAGGCCATGGGTTTGCTAACCGATTTACCCAGCAACCATGCAGGATTTCATTTACAGTTTAAAACTCCTGGTTTCACTCTCTTTTGCATACACTTACTGACTGAACTGCCCTCTGTCTTTCCCCATGTCTGTTTGTGTCCCTGGACTACTGTCGCTTAGCAACAGCACAGTTTTTCTACTTTGTGTTTTTTTTTTGTAAATTTACTAAATTACTAACCCCTTTGTAACTTACCTCTTCATGTAAAGGGTTCAAAAACCTTATTAAAAATGTACGTATACAAACAGGGTCTCCAAGCCTCCAAGCACCAAGCATAAAGAACTCAAAATGAAACTAGGACCATGTTGCACCTCTCAACAGACAAATACAAATTAAACTTAGAAGTTATACATTGCTCCTAACACTAGTTTCAACTCACCAGTTATGATCTGTGAGGAGCCCTCAGGGGGAAAGTCTACAAAACAGAATTATAATTTTATGAAGGTTACAATTTATAAGGAAAGCTAAACATTTTAGAATAGAAAAATCTATTCTAGCAGATATAAAATCTGGCAGACATAAAATATGATGTGGAGTTGCTGGCATTGGACTGGGGTGGGCACAGTAAGTAGTCTCACAACACCAGGTTAAAGTCCAACAAGTTTATTTGGTAGCACGAGCTTTCGGAGCGCCGCTGATGAAGAAGTGGCTCTCCAAAAGCTTGTGCTACCAAATAAACCTGTTGGACTTTAACCTGGTGTTGAGAGACTACTTACCGAGACAAAATATGATCTACTTAATAAATGATCAAAGCACGTATATTGGAAAACGCAAAGCCATTGATAAACATTCGGGTACCTACACCAATCATTTCACAATCTCCACTCTAAACACAGGCCATGATTATATGCCTTTATCTGAGGTCCTCAGAACTGAAATGTTGAACACATGAATTGGAAGACAAATTTTCAGCCCTTTGAGCCTGTTCTGCCATTCAATATGATTATGGCTGATCCTCTATCTCAACACCATGCTCTCACGCTCCCCCATACCCCTCGACACCTTTGGAGTCTAGAAATCGATCTATTTCCTTCCTAAATATATTCATTGACTTGGCCTCCACAGCTTTGTGTAATAGAAAATTCCACAGGTTCGCCACCCTCTGAGTGAAGAGGTTTCTCCTCATCTCAGCTCTAAACGGTCTACCAAATATCTCGAGATCCCCTTGTTCTAAACCACTGTGACGTTAGTGAAACTGCAAGAGTATTTTTTAAAATCATGTTCTCTGTAGCTCACAGCCTTAGTTGATGTCATTAATGCCGGATTATCTACTAGGAGCCCTCTTATTGCTCCTCAAGTAGCTTAAATGGGGGATTGTTTATTTTTACCCTGGGTTGTTTTATGGTCCTGCATTGTCAGAAGGAAGAATATTTGCAGGTCAGGTGACAGGAGCGCTTTCATTTTCAGTTCTGAGATGCAGGCTTTAGTTTTAGGAGGGACATCAAGCTGGAAAGAAGTGTCCCTCTCTCTCTCTCTGTTTTATTTGGAAATTCTGCTGGTTATCTGAAAGCAAGGTCTTGCCTTCCTGGAGGAAGGCAATTGATGTTTGTGGCTTGCCTGTTCTGGGAATTTCAAGACTGAGGGGGGTCAGGGTTTAAATTTTCCAACCAAAGGAATCAGTTCCAATATCATGTGAGCATTAGTCTTTGCTGTTTTAAACCTGTGGAAAAGGTTTGTTTATGGGACTGGTTTGATTGGGACAGCTCCTATATTCATTAAGGGTTATACTATATCATGATTGTTTGTTTCTGGTTTGTAATTGATAAAAACTATTGCTAATTTTCTTTCCATTCTTGTTAACTATATTCTTAAATAAACTTTGTTTGATGAAAGCTCTCTCGTGGTCAGTTGAATCATACCTGAAGTGAAACATCTCATGCTTACCCTCGCCAACATTCAAGGTGCAAAATTTATGATCCAGGCGGGCTCCATAAAACACTTTGGAGTTTCTGACCTGAACCATAACACCACCCAGAGGAAACAACAGATTTATTGCTAAAGGATACTTGATTTGGAGTACAGATGTATTTAAGGGGAAGCTTCGTTAAGCATTTGAGGGAGAAGGAATAGTTACAAAGGTAAATTTAGATGAGAAAAGGTTTGAGTGAAGCATAAATACTACATGGAATGGTTGGGCCAAATGGCCTGCTTCTGTGCTTTACATTCAAAATAGTGATAGTGATAGATTTCACAAAGGACAGACAGGCTGGTGGAATACATGGAAGATTAAATTTCACACACAGAATAGTGAAGTGATAACTTTTGGTAGGGGAGGCAGGTTCGAATCCCATCATGGCATATGGTGAAATCTGAATCCAATAAAAAAAGATTGGAATTAAAAGCCCAATGACCGTGAAACCACTGTTTATTGTCGTAAAAACCCACGTGGTTCACTAATGTCCTTGAGGGAAGGAAACTTGCCATCCTCATCTGGTCTGACCTAAGGAAGTTAAAACTAGAGGACACAGCCTCAAAATAAAGGGGGGGTCGGTTTAAGACAGAGTTGAGGAGGAACTTCTTCTCCCAGAGGGTGGTGAATCTCTGGAATTCTCTGCCCACTGAGGTGGTGGAGGCTACCTCGCTGAATATGTTTAAAGCGCGGATGGATGGATTCCTGATCGGTAAGGGAATTAAGGGTTATGGGGATCAGGCGGGTAAGTGGTACTGATCCACGTCAGATCAGCCATGATCTTATTGAATGGCGGGGCAGGCTCGAGGGGCTAGATGGCCTACTCCTGCTCCTATTTCTTATGTTCTTATGTACACGTGACTCCAGAACCACAGCAATGTGGTTGACTCTTAAAATGCCCTTTGAAATGGCCTAGCAAGCCACTCAGGTCAAGGATAATTAGGAATGGGCAATCACAGCCATTGACATTCGCATCCCATGAATTAAGTTAAAAAAGGAACAGGGAGAGGCAATATAAATTACAAGATACAATTCTAAAGGCAGTGTAAGAATGGAGAAATCCGAGGATGTACATGCACAAAATTGTTGAAGATGACAAGGCAGATTGAGAAAGTTGTTAAAAAGGTAAATTCGAATCCTGGATTTTATAAACTGAAGTTATTTAGTACAAAGCAAGGAAGTTAAGATGAACATTGATAAAACACTGGTTCGACCTCAACTGAGTGTTGCATCCAATTTTAGGCACCAGACCTTAGAATGAATGTGAAAGCATTGAAGAAAGATATTGAAGACCTTTACGAGAGCGGTTCCAGGGATGAAGGACTTTAGTTACAAGGACAGATTAGAAAAGAGGGATTATTTTCCTTATTGGAGAGAAAATGGAGAGGAGATTTGATAGAAATGTACAAAAATCACAAAGAACTAGACAGAGCTGCTAGAGAACAAAATGTTACCTTTGGTACAGTCAAGAACCAGTAGCTACCAATGTAGAGTGATGGTCAAAAGAACCAAAGGTGAAATGAGAAAACATTGTTTTACCCAGTGAATGACTAGGATCTGAAAAGTACTGCCCGAGGGTGTGATGGAGGTAGAGTCAACAACGGTTTTAAAAAGGAAATCGGATAAGCACCCAAAAGTAAAAAATATGCATGGTAACAGGGAAAGGGATTGGAACTAGACAATGTGGACTCAATGAGCCCTTCTGTGCAGTTAACATTCTATGATTCTACAGATGGGCAGAGTTCAAAATGTGTACTCTTGGGCTGTATTTAATCATACATTCAAAACACTAAACTCAATAGCCAAACAGCTAGATGACTCCATATAGACATCATCCTTTTATTAGGATTAGTATAAGGATTCCATAAATGTTACAAATTCAGGCCTGTCATAGATACCCTCCTGAGTTCAATTTTGCCAGTCATTCCTGGAAATAGTCAATGCAAAGTTGACTTACACGGCTCTATGTTTATTTCTCACAGCATGGTTAGGGATGTAATAATAGTGGGGATGTAACTTGTAACTTAGGTTGGGTATGCATTTCTTCCACAGCTAATCATCGAGAAGTGTCAGTATTGCCTCAGTGGTGGCACTCTTGCTTGAGTCTGAAGGTTATATAGGATCAAATTTGACTCTGGAATCTGGATTGGCAATCCAATGCAGCACTGAAGGAGTACTTGTCTAGTTTTAAAACTGTAGTGCACTTTGCTATAAAAGAAAAGCCAGCATTTAAAATAACTTTTTCACCTGATACATGGCCACTCAGTAAAATGCGCTCTCTTTTTCACGACCACTTCTTCATGATCAAGAAATTCTTAAGTCTATAGACTGGCCAATTGCATGATACAGCAAATACAAATTACAGACTCAGATTCACCTGGAGGTAGAGAAACAAGCTTGCCAGAGAGGAAGCCGGAGGCAGAAGCAGTAGCAAGAGTCATTGAAGAAACCCGAGCTCTACTGATGGGGTGACATTAGAGAAAATTACCTATCCTTTTCTTTCACGCGCTGCCTGGTCTGCAGTCCTTTTCCAGTTTTAGACATTACTACTTACACGGACTGTGACTTTGAAAACATGCAAGATACTAAACATGAAATATAAACAGTAAATGCTCAAAATACACAGTAGGTAAAGTAGCATCTTTTAAGAGAGAAACAGAGCTAACATTTCAGGTTAACCTAATTATGCTTCTATCTCCACAAATGCTACCTAACCTGCTGCGTATTTCTAGCAATTACAATACTCTGCTTTTATATTGAAAATGAAGTTGACTTTACCGTCTTCCTCTTCACTGTCCGAGTATTGGTCAACATCTCCTGTTCCATTTTGTTTGAGCGGGGGCACAGCAGGACCTTGTCCCATCAATTTCAGCAGCTTCTTCTCATAAACCATCCTTGTAGTGGCTACAAGAGGATAAAAGAGGGAGCAAGGTCAACAAAAATCAACAATGAAGAATGATTATTGAATATGAGTGGGTCACTGTCTGTGAAGTCTGCACTTTCTCCTCGTGTCTACGTGGGTTTCCTCTGGGTGCTCCGGTTTCCTCCCCCAGTCCAAAAGATGTGCTCGTTAGGTACATTGGACATACTAAATTCTCCCTCAGTGTACCCGAATAGGCACCCGAGTGTGGTGACTAGGGGATTTTCACAGTAACTTCATTGCAATGCTAATGTAAGCCTACTTGTGGCACGGATAAATAAATAAATAGAAGCACATTCAAGGAAATTGACAAAATCAAGGTGATTTTGTATGCCTGTTTAGGATCATTCATTGTGGAAGGAGGAAAAATGGAAAGTTGAGAAGACAAAAACAAAGTGTAGCAAAATGGCAATGGGTTATTTGTAAAAAGTTGTATTTTTGTTTAACTAACATAGACTCAAACGTGTGGTAGGGGAATAAACTTTACCACCAACTAGCACTTCTGTAGGTAGTACAAGAGATATCGAGAACATACCATGGAGGTAAAATTACAGTAAAGTTAAATCGCTAAATCATTACACTACTCAAATCAAGACCATTTGTACAGAAACGGAGCAACAATAATAGTTGACCTTTATAATCATAAAGCACCCAAATGCGCTTCAACGATGTAAAATCTGACAGAATTAGACACTGAACTAATGGAGGAAATATTTGAGCATGTGGCCAAAGCTTGCTCAAAAGATTTAGTTTTGAAGCAGTCTTGAATGAGTGAAAGTGGTGTGGTATGCCAAAACAGAGAGACTAAACAGCTGTTAACAGTCACCATGGAGGGGATAAAAGCAGGAAATACACAAGTTGCAGTTGGAGGAACATACGTTCAAGAGTTTTGTAGGACTGAAGAAGTTTAGAGGTGATGGATGAGGCCCTGGATGGATTTGAACAGATAGATAAGCATTTTAAAATCAAAGCATAAATGTACTGGGAGTCAACATAAGAGAAGCAGTAACCTTTCAACTTGCTTGAAAATCTGTAGCTTGTTAAAGTCACACCAGCAGTCCCACCATCTTAATATGAACAGAGAAAACTAGAAATCCTCAGGCAGTATCTGTGATAAAATGCATTTTTTTGTGTCCCCATGTGACATAGAGCTAGCATTCTGTGGAGGTAGTAACATTTAAAGAACAGGATGTTCCAATGCTTGTTACATTTGTTCTTGCCTAGTAATAAGGACATCTCTGGAGGTGTTTTGATATGTCACCCAAATCTGTTAGTGAAAAGGAGTTCAGAGGCAGTCAATTTTCTTTTAGTCAGTCAGGGAAGGGGTGGGTTCCAGGCAGAAACAGTGCTGTTAGCTGTCCGTGGAGTTGGGATTCAGAAGATCTGAGAGCCATTTGACATAAAGAAGTCCTGGGAACAACTGTTAGTGCAGAGAATAGGGGTCAAGGAAGCCCTTGGTAGTTAAGAATGATTGGTGGTCAGAAAAAAAACAGCACCAGCTCAGTGAAGCTAGCCGCTTGCCAATAGCTGAAATCGTGCATGTAAACAGTTTCTGGAATCCGGGAGAACACATTCTCAGGAGAAGAGATTGAACAACCAGCAGTGAGCAGTTATTAAGACAGTCTGAATTAGAGCGCCTTGGGGAAATTCCAAGGCTAGATCTTCAAAAGTGCAAAATTGGAATGTCTTGTGAAGGTAACGCAGTGTCTCTGACGTCTCCAGGGGTTGCTGAGAAATCCGTGGGATCTATATGTGCAGAGAGGTGTTTATCCACAGTTTGGCAGCTGATTCATATGTTCCTCATGCTGACTCGAATGTTCGAGTATAAGCTATACATCGTAGATTGTTTTACTTTTCTAACTTCGGAAAGTTTATTTTGTTTGTTCAAAACAGTGGAATTTTGAGGCTTCGTTCTCTTAGTTCGATCTCAAACTTTGTCTACTTTAAACAAGAAGTCACTGGTCTCTTATTGGATCGAACCAAACACTTGGGGGTCTGGTCCAGGATCATAATAGGAGAGAGGAACAGAGTTAACAGTTTGGATTTTCAAATGGCCGAGGGGTTGGGGTCTGGTACAGGGACGATTTTAAAATCGTTCTCCCACAGGCCATCCTGGGACCCCAATGCCTCCAGGATATGTTAATTTCCAAAGAGCTGGTGAGGTCCGGGAAACACACTCGCCGGCAATTAATGGCACAGTAAACTGTTTTATGGGCTTGTTAAGGGGCATGTGAGGTTGTGAATGGAATTATGTTTTTCTAAGCAAACTTTAACAGCTGGGTGTACATTACTGCATGGAAATAAGGTTTGCAGCAGGACTAAAGAAAGTTTATTTGTCTTTGTGTTAAATTTAAATTTGATGGGCTCAGTAGTGCCAGATCGAGTACTGTACCTTAATCTGCAGTCCTTGGCCACATTCCGTCCTATTTCATCTCCTAAGACTCTGCACAGACAGTTACCAAAGACTGGAATTGAACCCAGGTCCCTGGTGCTATGAGGCAGCAGTGCTAACCACTGTGCCACCGTGCTGTTTGAATTTTAAACAGAAGTATTATCAGAACATAGTCTAGCTGCATTCAACAAAAGTAGTCTTTATCCTATTGCAGTCTACAAGTGGCCACTTCCAAATAAAGCTGGGTACATTTTTGAAATTCCCATTGTTTTTGTATTCAGAAACAATAGGCAGTGACTGAACAGTGTAGCAGAATATCTTTCAATGTTTGTACCTACCCACAATAGGACCAGGCGTAACTCCATGTTTCATAAGCTGCTCCTTTAATTCATCGTTGCTCAGCTGCACGACATCCATTTTATTTATATGGTTATCTTCAATTTCTTTTAGTTTGGGCAGTTCCTTAGTTACAAAAACAAAAAAAAATCAAACCTACAGTTTAAATGTAATTGCAACAAAAGCTGGAATATCACTAGCCTTTAACATAGAGCAAAAATTGTCTTATGACACAAAAGGAAGCTGACTAGAGATTATGAACTACAATACACATGCAAAAACACTTCTTCCAGGATGGATATGCAAGTCAGTCAGATAACCACAGTATGGCAAAGATATAGCCACACATGCAAATTCATTCAGCAAGTAAAAATGTAGTTCGAATACACATCAGTGCATCCAATTTATAAAACAGCAGAATTTGCACAGTCCAGTTTAAGACAGTCCATATGTTTTGAAATGCAGCCATTCTATTCAAAAACATGCCAACAATCCATGGAATATACAAGATAATTATATTTTAATTCCATTGGCTGAAGGTGTTTTACCTTTCTGTAAATTCCACACAAAATGTGAAACGTGTGAAATTTTGAGGGGACAAATGATTCAACATTACATCCTATTAAGTTTCAGTAATTAAACAAAACTATCAAATGGCTAACTTTATAAAACCACCAGAACCTCAATAAGTGGCAGGTAGAACTGAATTGCGTAGCGTTAAAGGCAATAACTAAAAAAATGGATTTTGCCCCAGTGTACAAAACTTCGAGTGTATGGAGACTTGGGACACAATGCTGCCAGAAATATCTTTTTTAAATTTTTGCCAATCAGACAAGTTTTGAAGTTGAAAATTAGGGTCATTCTGGGACCTATTGGAGGCGAAAAATATTAAAAATCCCCCCCCCCCCCCCCCCCCCCCACTACCATCCCCCCTACCATCCCCCCTACAACACGCACATACATACACACTACAACATATTTCATTATTTACTGTTGGGGCAGCTAAAGAAATTAAAATGAAAAGCATTTGTAGGCTTGCTGCTTCCACACACACTTACAACATCAGGCAGCATGTTCAGGGATCAAGTCAAAAATCCTAAAAGTGTTTTATACATTATCACATGTACTAATCAGCATCAACATCTTTTCTAGTGATATTAATTACATTACATAACAAATCATAAGATAATTCCACACCAAATCCATCACTACAACATGAACAGATCATCAACTCCACTACTTGATATAAGGTCCTGATACCATCTCTGAAAGATTAACACATTACTGCATGATTTATTTGTGGCCCTCACCCTTTCACATTGACTCACTGACCCTCAGTGACATCATCTGAAGTTGTCACCAGGTTCTCTTTTATGGTGATGATACCCATCTCTATGTCATCACTAATTCTCTTGACCCTCCCACTGCTTGTATCATCAACCAGCTTGTCTCATCATCCAATCTGGATGAGTAGCATGTTTTCCAATTAAGGCGTAGGAAGACCAAAGCCATTTCCTTCATCCATTGCAACAAACTGTCCTCTCACCAACAATGTTATGTCTGTTCCCAGTCACTTCTCAGTGATGGAGACCACCTGCGAGCTCAACCTTTACAGATGCACCATAGAAAGCATTCTTTCTGGTTGTATCACAGCTTGGTATGGCTCCTGCTCTGCCCAAGACTGCAAGGAACTACAAAAGGTCGTGAACGTAGCCCAATCCATCACGCAAACCAGCCTCCCACCCATTGACTCTGTCTACACTTCGCGCTGCCTCGGAAAAACAGCCAGCATAATTAAGGACCCCACGCACCCCGGACATTCTCTCTTCCACCTTCTTCCATTGGGATAAAGATACAAAAGTCTATGGTCACGTACCAACCGACTCGAGAACAGCTTCTTCCCTTCTGCCATCAGACTTTTGAATCAATTACCTTGCATCAAGTTGATTTTTCTCTACACCCTAGCTATGACTGTAACATTACATTCTGCACTCTCTTATTTCCTTCTCTATGAATAGTATGCTTTGTCTGTATAGGGTGCAAGAAACAATACTTTTCACTGTATACTAATACATGTGACAATAATAAATCAAATCGTCCTTTTTGACCCGAACTGAGCTTCCAACCTCATACTTTTCCATCACAAAGACAACCTACTCCCAACTCTAACTTCAGCACTCCGGCTGCTGAAAACCTCATCCATGATTTTGTTACTTCCAGACTCAAATATTGGAATGATCTCCTAGATGTCTTTCCAACTTCCATAAACTTGAGTTTAAACAAAAATTTGAAACCTGTATCTAAAACCCACCCTGTTCCACTCACCTATACCTCTATTTACTGACATGAATTTTAGTGGTAAGTCTACCAACAGCTCAAATTTAAAATGTCACTCCATTGTCTCATCCCACCCTATCTCTCTATCCAAGAATAACAGACACCTTCAACTCTGGGCTCTTAAGCGTCTTCTACTCTGCTCCATTATCGGTGGCCATGCGTTGTCCCGTATCGCCACCACGGGCCTCAGTTTTAGAGTTACTTTCTAAAACTTTCAACTTCTCCCTCCTCCTTAAAACCTTTGACCAAGCTTTGAAAAACCCTCGAAATAATTTTTGAGTTGGTATCAATTTTTAACTGATCATGCTGTGGTGAAGCATCGTGGCACATTTCTTTTTAAGTTAAAGGTGCTACATAAATGCAAATCATACTTCTACAATCTAGCTATGTCTACACACCAAAATTAGCAGTGATGCAGGTAAATTTTACAGACATTTCAATACCAACTAATGATATTGGCCTAGGCTTCATGTTAGCATTCTTTAATTCTTGTCTGAAGATTGTGGATTCAAGCCCCGCTCCAGAGTTTCCACAGTCTAGGTTGACACTAGTAATTCAGTGCTGAGGAAATGCTGCACTGTCTGAGGTGTCATACTTCAGCCCATGGCACTTTTCAAATCAGAACAGGAGAGGTCACTTAGTTTTTCAAAATCACAAAAAACTCTGGTTATGTATTGCACTGCGATTTGCGGAAGTTTGTGGAAATTGGCAGCTACAGTACCTAATTGCAGCAGCAACCACACAACAAAAGTACTTTATCAATAAATTGCAGTCTTTTCCTTTCGATATACACAGTATTTTAAAATGATTCTAAAAGCTTCCATCTAAAGCACAATGCAGCACCCGAAGTCCAAATGCCTCTCACAGCACAAGGCCCTCCAGAACATTCATTTTTTCACTAGTTGTGGCTTCTGAGCAAATCTATT
Organism: Mustelus asterias; assembly: GCF_964213995.1. Lineage (NCBI taxonomy): Eukaryota > Metazoa > Chordata > Chondrichthyes > Carcharhiniformes > Triakidae > Mustelus > Mustelus asterias. Next base: position 7,411,309 of record NC_135825.1, on the reverse strand, counting down.
TTTCCTCCGTGTCGCCGACAGAATGTGTGTTTCCAAGATCAGTATGTCTGTATATAAGAGGTGTGTGTATTCTTACCTTCAGTGTCTGTATCCCAATTAAAACAATTCAGACAGCAGGTTTTTTGAGAGTTTAAAAATAAAGGAAGTTATTTATCATCAATGCTATGTTTCACTCATAAGCAAAGATTTTATATAGTTGAAGGTAATATTTCAGTTTTCATTTCATTTCACGGCAGGCCTCTAGTTCGTTAAGATGCAATTGTAAAGTGTGGGATTTTCAGCAGGCTATGAGGTTCCTTGTAATCCAACTTCTCGGTTGTTTCTCAGGTGAATTTTAACTGGAACAGGTTGGGAAAGATCTGGTACGGTCTCCCACTTTCAAGGTATTGCTTTGTATTACCATGGCTGCTTGGGTGACTTGCAGCTTGTTCGATCGCTTTTGGTGGAACTCTGTCTGCAGGCAACTTCTTGCAGCTTTTAAAAACAGACAACAAAATGGTTTCCTTGAGTTCAAGTCCTTTTTCCAAACAAAGTCTGGTGTCTATGTTGTTTCTAAACAACCAACCTGTACTGTTGTTTCTGAGATTCACCCAGCCTAGTTAGGATGAGGGGAACCATTTAAATACTCTGGAAAGTTGATTGGGGATACATTCACATGAGCCTCAATGATCCTTTCTGTCCAAAATGAAAGAGTCAGGTCAATTGATTGCTTTTGTTGATCTATCCTTAAACAAAGAGATCTGCAAATTCCCCAGACAGCTGTAAATGTCCATATTTAATTAGATATTCGCTTGAGAATTAGGACTGTCCGAGTTCAAAATGAAAAGGTCACATGATTTGCAGCAGCCATTTTAATAGTTGCTGTCCAATTACAAAGTACTGTACTGACTGAAAGTTCATAATATATTGGGACATGATACTCTGGAAAATTAAACTGGCTTGATCTGAAGACGACATAATTATATTTCTGTAATTGATACTGGAACCCTGCTGATATTAGAGGTGATGTGGAGTTGTCGACGTTGGACTGGGGTGGGCACAGTAAGTAGTCTCACAACACCAGGTTACAGTCCAACAGGTTTACTTGGTAGCATGAGCTTTCGGAGCGCTGCTCCTTCATCAGGGGAGACTGATGAAGGAGCGGCATTCCGAAAGCTCGTGCTACCAAATAAACCTGTTGGATATTAGAGGAACACGATGTCTTCTCAAAACCACACAGGGATAGTCACTCAAAAACAGAAGTATATATCACGAATTATTTGCTCCCCATTCGTAAAGGTCATCTGTTGAAAGGCCCATCTGGCATCTACAAACTGGCACTAAATTCATAAATGTAAAGAAGTGAATGGGAAAAAAAGTGATTCCTTACCGATGTAAAACATTTTTTGGGAACTGGTATCAATCAATTAGCTAGACTTTTAAATTTCATTCGGTAAGGCAATACATATGTTATTTTTATCTGCAAATAAACTACTACTGTGCTCTGAAAGGTCATGAGAATTTGGCTAGGACCAAACTGTAATTAAATCCTCAGGTATGTGCATTATGACGAAATCAGAGCTAGTTATTTTGATAGCAGAACACAAGGATTTTAGCTATGCAAATTCTCTGCTGGCTGAAAAAAGTGTGAAAAAAGGTTTCAGTCAGTTTTCACTTCGAATTCTTCCCTCTCAAATTTTAGTATGGATGGGGCAAAAATATGCGGCAGGAAAATAAAGCCACAGGTCAAACTTCACGGTAATTAATTCCATTCAAATTTTTACTTGCACGTGAATTAAGTTTGCATCGAACCATTCTGATGCAGGCAGCAATTTCAGGGGGAGGGGGAGATGGAAGAAATTAGGTTACTCTTGCTTATAGGCCTGAAGAAGGTCATCTGATCAAAGTGTCTCATCTGCATATTTCTGATGCAGCCTGTCACTTCTGGGCCAATTGCCTTGACAGAACTGGTCCACAGGCAAATCCCAGGGATTCGGGGAGAGGGTGTAAAGAAAATGAATGGAGGTGTAGCTAGTGTTCAGGTGGCACAGTGGTTAGCATGACATGCTGAATTCTCCCTCAGTGTACCCGTACAGGCACGAGAGTGTGGCGACTAGGGAATTTTCACAGTAACTCCTTTGCAGTGTTAATGTATGTCTACTAGTGACTAATAAATAAACTTGAGTGTTGGCTGGCATGTGACTAACAGTTTCTTCTAGTTTTGAAGCCAGGGGAAACATTCTACTCCTCCCGCCTCCACAAAGCAAGTTTATCTCACCTGGGAGGCTTCAAGTCAATCGGCATTATGATGATCCCTTGCTATTGATTTATTTTATGTTTCTATACAGGGTGTTTAAAGTTCAGTTTATGTCTGGAGGGAAAGCAGCAGATGTTGGAAAGCAGGATAATTATTCATTTTAGCCCTTTGGTGTTTACTTAGAGTAGAGCTAATTGTGTTTTGATTAAAGTAGTGGGAAGTGAGTTAGGTATACAGGGTTGTATAGTCATGTGATACTAGAAGTGGGAACTTCTAGAACACAGAACATAGAACACAGAACAGTGCAGTTTGTAGCAGAGAAAAACAGCTATGTTCAGTGTTGGAGGGGGCTGTTAAAAGCTAGAAGCCTACAAGCTGCGTTCTTTCTCTGCAAAGATTCTCTGGAAACTTCACGGTTGTTACCCAAGTCAGAGCAAGTATATGTGTGATTGCTAACTATATTCAAAGTGTGTTTTAAGTGTATGAGAAATACTGCTTTATGGGAACTGAAAAAGTGATAAGTTAGAAATTAGAATTGTTTCTTTTCGTTTTAAGTATTGTTCAACTGTTAAAAGTTAAGCTACTTCATTTTGTTTGAGCTATGTGTAAGCTACGTTATGAATAAAACTTGTTTTGGTAAAAGAATTAATTTGTTAGTAGAATCACACCTGGAACAAAGCATTCTAGCCTCACATTTATGCCAAAAATAAAAAAATGTTGGAGTCTAATCCGATTTCATAACATACCTTGGGGTTTGGGTCAAGCATCTGAACAACATCCAATAACCTGTTCCGAAAACTCTCAAAATTGTAAAATAGTCAATTCACCGTAACTCCCAACGCTCCCAGATTCTTAAAAAAATTCCAAGATACTCATCTTCGCCAAAAACTAATTAGTTCTTCCCTGGCCATACTTTTATCTGTATAGCAAGTTTGTTTGATAGACAAACAGATTTTAACAAATGGGGGCGAAAACATTCTCTTCAGTGACAGAAGTAACCAAAAGAATTGTTCTACAAACCAAAATCCAGTCCACAGTTCAGATTACTCCTGCTCTCTCCCATCTCAATATTAAACAACAGTTCACTACCTTATTCTGACAGAATATAGCAACATCTTACATTTAATGAGGGGGAATAAAATGAAGATTTATTACGTGTGTTACGGCTCAAGTCAGAAACTCCGAAGAGTTTCATGGAGCCCACTTGAATCATAAGTTTTGCATCTTGATTTTGGCTAGGATAAGCATGATACAGATATGATTCAAATGATCCACTAGGGAACTTATATCAAACAAAGTTGAATTAAGAATATAGTTACCATATAAGAAAATTAGCAATAACTTTTATCAATTACAAACAAAAACAAAACATCCACAATAACATATACCCTTACAAATATATCTAAGATGTTCCAATCAAACTAAAACCTTCCATAGACAAAACCCTTTAAACAAGTTCAACACAGTAAAGCCTAATGTTAACATGATACTGGAATTGGGTCCTTTGGTTGGAGAATTGAAAACTCGTCAGTTTTTTAAAGTTCTCGCAGTGCTCTTGAAAAGGAACTACAAAAGGTCGTGAATGTAGCCCAATCCATCAAGCAAACCACCCTCCCATCCACTGACTCTGTCTACACTTCCCGCTGCCTCGGCAAGGCAGCCTGCATAATTAAGGACCCCACACACCCCAGACATTCTCTCTTCCACCTTCTTCCATCGGGAAAAGGATACAAAAGTCTGAGGTCACGTACCAATGACTCAAGAACAGCTTCTTCCCTGCTGCTGTCAGACTTTTGAATGGACTTACCTTGCATTAAGTTGATCTTTCTCTACACCCTAGCTATGACTGTAACACTACAGTCTGCACTCTCTCGTTTCCTTCTCTATGAACGGTATGTTTTGTCTGTATAGCGTGCAAGAAACAATACTTTTCACAGTATGTTAATACATGTGACAATAATAAATCAAGTCAAATCAAAAACACCCAAGTCAGAACAGCTTCTCAGAACCCCAGGGTAGACTCTGGTCAAACGACCAACAGCAGATTGTCTACTTCAGGAAGGCTTTCAGATAACCTGCAGAATTTCCAAAACCAGAAGAGACACTTTTCAGCTTGCTGTCCCTTCTAAAACTCAAACCTGCAGCTCCAAACTGAAAATCAAAGAGCTCCTGTCACCTGACTTGCCAACCAGTTTTCCTCCAAACAATGCAGTCATAAAACTAATCTCAAAGTACCTAAGGCACCTATTTAAGTCACTTAAGGAGCAATGAAAGGATAGCTCGGTGGCAATGAGAAACACTGAAGCTGTGAGTCCAGAGATCATGATACACTGACAATATAGCTAATCTTCTGCAATAAAACAAAATACTGGATACTAGAAACCTGAAATAAAAACAGAAGATGCTAGAAAAACCTCAGCAAGTATGACAGCATCTATGGAAAAGAAAGAGTTAACGTATGAAGATGCTGCAAACCGGAGTTTTTCTAGCATTTTCTGTTGTTACTTCTAATATTCTACCAGCTAACTTCATAAAAACAATACAATTGTGGTTGAAATCAGTTTTATTCCCTCCCCAACCTCAATTGAAATTCATCTCCTCCTCCAGGAGCAAAACGTTTTGAAATAATTTACTGCTGCCAAGTTATACTTACATAGCACCTTTAAAGTAGTAAAAAGTTGCCAATTTGCTTCAGAGTGTTCTAAAGCAAAATCTGACAGTAAGCCACACAAGGAAATACTTGGATACAGGACCTTAAGTTGGTTAGGTGTTAAGCAGAATCTTAAAGAGAGAATGAGAGGTAAAACAGTGCTGAGATTCAAGGGGGGAGTTTGAGTTTAAGGCAGCTGAAGGCATGGTCACCAGAGAGATTAAAACTGGGATGCTCAAGAGGCCAGAATTAGAGTGTAGAGATCTTGGAGGGTTGTGGTGTGGAGGAGCCTACAGAGATGGGAGCAGCTAACTAAGAAAGGATTTGAAAACAAGGATGAGACATTTAAAATTGAAGCATTGCTTAACTGGGAGTCAATGTAGGTCAGTAATTATAGGTGACGTGTGAATGGGACCTGGGATGAGAGTTAGGGTACGGCAGCTGAGTTTATGAAGAGTAGAGCGTGGGAGGCCAACCACGAGTGGGTTACAATATTAAAGGGGGCGATCTTACTGGCTTGTCATGCTGATCAGTGTGGTGAGCTAGTAAGATTGGACAGGAGGCAAGGAATTGGGTTCACGTCTGGTTTTCTGCCTCTTGTGATGTTGTAGTGGTAGTTGACTTCATACACATCACCTCAGGCCACATGGAGTGTGTTTCCACGGCCACCAGTAAAATGTGGTTTTCCAGCAGCCCAGCAAAATCAATATGGATGCATTCCCAAAGTCCTTTTGGCCATATCCATGGTTGTAATGGCGACACTAATGGTACTTTCTGAATTTGGGAGCGCGCTACACACGCTCCTGCTTTCTCTTCTATGCTAGCATCAATGTTTGGCCGCCAGACGCAACTCCTGGCAATCTCTTTCATCCGTACCACCCCTGTGTGCCCTTGCTGCAGCTGCTCCAGCACCTTCCTTCTCAAGGTGGATGAAATAGCGACCCGTAAACCCCACAACAGCCATTCTGTTCCAACATTTTCCACTGTCAACTTAAATAGCGCCTCAACTCTGGTCTATCACAGTATGGGGTCTTTGCTTGCAGCTTAACACTCGCAGCTGTAGTTGGAACTTTATTCTCTTATGAAAAGTACATTATCTTTACAGTCTCCTCAGAATTCTCCCTGTTCCCTGGCAAGAGCAGTCTCGATAACGTGTCTGTGTTGGCGTGTAGGTCTGACTGGCAATAATGGATCTCAAACGGGTATCCTGACAAGGTCAATGTCCATCTTTGCAACCATCGACAGAATTCCCGAATAGGGGCCCAAAACTTTGGTGAGTGGCCTGTGGTCTGTCAGTTGGACAAATTTCTGGCCAGGAATTGGTGGAACTTCATAACTCTAAGATTAGTTAAATCCAGGACTCCTTTAATGCCTCCTTTGCTGCTTGGTATGCCTTCTCACATTCCGGCATCCACTGCCATGTCTGACCTGTCATCAGTAGTTGGGTGAGAAGCTTCACCACCGTCACCAAATCCGGCACAAATTTGTCATAATAATTGATGAGTCCCAGAAAAGACCTCAACTGGGCCACATTTTCCAGCCTAGGTGCCTTCGTCATAGCTCCAAGTTGGTTCGGCGCCTTATGCAACACTTCACCGTCAATGACATGACCAAAGTACGCAAATGAATCCTTGAAAAATTCGCACTCATCTTTCCTAATCCTAATCTCTTCAACGTCTCTTCCAGGTTCCATAAATGTTCCTCGTCGGTGGCACTTGTGATCAGTATGCCAACTAAGTAACATCGGATCCCCGGAAGACCACTTAGAATTTGCTCCATTGCTCTTTGGAAAATGGCTGGAGCCAATGTAATTCCAAAGGGTAGTCATTTGTAACGAAACAACACTTAATGGGTGATAATAGTTAATAGCAGTTGTGAATCTTTAGCCACTCCCACTTGCAGATACTTTTGGGAAAGATCTATTTATTTTTGTAATTTTTGTCCCCCCAGCCAGGCCACTAAAAGATCCACGATGAGAGGTAATGGATACTGTTCCACGCATAAGTTCGAGTTCACTGAGACCTTAAAGTCCCCACATAGCCCCACTGATCTATCAGTCCCCATGGCCAGGACTATGGGCATGGCCACTCATTCATGGCCACTGGTTCCAATACCCCCAACTCTACCAATCTCACAAGTTCAGCCCTCACCTTGGGTCTAATTGCATACGGTACTGCACAAGCTTTCAGGCTCCTGGGGCAAACTCCCAGTTTCAGTCATATATTCACCTTCACTCCTTTCATCTCACCAAGGGTTTCATTAAACACCTTCTGGCATCTCCCCAATATCTTATCCAGGCCCAAATGAGCTTTTGTTAGTCTGTTTACCACTTCCCAATTTAGTCTCAATTGTTTCACCCAAGATCTTCCAAACGACGCAGGGTAATTCATTATCTTTTACAGCGTACAAGGGTAGACGTGCACACTGGTCCCTCAGGTGTACCTTGGTGGACATAACCGTTTAAAAGGAACTGCCTAATCCATATTTGTTCTCAGAACAATATTGTGGGATTCAAGGGAAGGTGATTCAGCTTATCTTTATATAGGGACTCCGGAATCAACGACACCACCAGCCCCATATCCACCTCCATCTTCCCTTCCAGTTTGGGCATCGCCCAAAACTGCTCGCTTCACATTGGACCGAAAGCACATTAAGCTTAAGTTTCATTCTCTCCGTCAGTTCCTTTTTGTCTGCGGATCCTGCCGGCTCACTGTTTTCCTCCTGGTTGTGGGCCCTGACCGTTATGTTTCAACCCTTCCTGGGACACTGGTGGTCTACAATTTCAGGCAATGTGACCCGTTTTCCAGCAGTTCTAACATTGAGCTCCTCTCTCCAGCAACCGTTCTCCATATGGCCCCCTTTTGCCACACTGACAACCCTCCTCAGGCCTTGATCGACTTCCTGGGGTGTCCACCATCTTGTGCATTGTTACTCTCATTGCTCTTGTGCCTAAGTGTGCTGCATCAGTGTCAGCCAGTTCTGTGGATACTGTGATCGCAAAAGCCTTGTTGAAATTCAGTTGTGCCTCCACCAACAACCTTCCCTGAATTTCTTCCTGTTGTAACCCACATATAAACCGGGCCCAAAGTATTTCTTGAAGAAAAGCTTCTAAAAATCACAACATTTTGCCAACCTTGAGAGACATTACAACTTTTATAACATTTTCATCCTCCAGCTGGTCCTGCTTGTAAAACCTGTACTGTTCTGCAATTTGAAATGGTTGTGGCTCAGTGTCCCTTCAATAACTTGAACAACTCTAAATGATTTATCAGTTGGGTTTCTCTGGCTGCAGTAGGACTCTGAACACTTTACTCCACACTGTGCTCAAAAATGCCAGAATAACGAGGCCATCTTCTATCTTGTTCATGGTTACAAAGATATTGAATCTCTCTATGTAGGCCGACCAATCCTCGGCCTCTTCATTGAACTCCCTGATGTCCCGAACTTTTCTGTCACTTCTCCTTGGCGACAAGGTTTCCCGCTTTTGCTCAACTAGGTCCGAAGCCTGTTCCTCTCGCACTGACTCCTGGCTGCTGACCAGTCACTCGATGACTACAGGAATCCTTCACATGCCCCACAGTCCACCAGCGATCAGCAGCAGCTGTAGTGAGCAGCCTCATAGCTACACCCAACTCAAAGTTTCCCTGCCCCGATGTCTGCCCGACGCCTATTCTTAACAGGCTCACAGTCCTGAACGGCCTCCAAAGCAATGTATTTGCTGTGGGTCCCTCAATGGTCTGCGATGAAGAAAAACAAAATCCTAGCTCCTTTCTCAAAGTCATGGAACCAAGGCACCACCCAATGCCGCCAGTGTTAATACAGAGACTACCGGGGTGGATCTACCATATATTAAGCTGATCGTTCTCTACACCCTAGCTATGACTGTAACACTATATTCTGCACTCTCTTCTTTCCGTCTCCCCTATGTACTCTATGAATGGTATGTTTTGTCTGTATAGCACACAAGAAACAATACTTTTCACTGTATCCCAATACTTGGGACAATAATAAATCAAATCAAAGGTCACTCCCCTGGGTCACCTGACCCATCCACTTAACGGAGCTACGTCCCGCATACATTACATATGTGGTCGCGAGTTCATCTTAGGGTCAAATATGACATGGGTGTTGTGGTTCACCTCAGACAGTTATCAGGAATAGGAATGGATTAATTGCTTGGGAATGGAGTTTGTGACAGGGGCCAAGGAAAGTGGCTTCAGTCTTTCTAATTTTAGTTGGAGGAAATCTTATGCTCGTTTAGTACTGGATTTCAGACAAGACTGTATGAAAAACTTCTAGTTAATGTCAATTAGTTACACTGCATAAAATTATGCAATACCCAATTTATTCAATCCACAAAGTGAAATGGATGGCACAACAGCTAATGACAACACTTGAATCTACATCAGACCAACAAAATGAAAAAGTTGCTCTTTTTGCTGGGAAAATGAAATGGATTTGAATTCAATTTTGCCTCAGCTGCTATTGTAGGTGGGTGCAAGCCCAAACATAGCAAATCCAAACATTGCTATAACTAAGATACATTTCTGCATCAATCAGAACACGTCTAGTCATGCTATACCTGGCACTGAAGGGAATGATGCTAAAGTGCTTAATAAAATGAGAAAATGTTCTTGTCCCAAAATGTACATCTTGTACCTGATAAGCGAACGAAAACAAATCTTTCTGCAGTTAGAACATTTTCCTCAGGTTTCAAATCCTTATGTTAGATCAGGTTTTCAGCGATACAATGATAACAGCCCAAACTTATAGTTTTGGCACTTTAAAAAAGTTAGGTAATGCAAAAGTTAGTTCAACCTCTCTTCATTAAAAGGTTCATGAGAAATTTCAAGTAGTTCCACTTCACATTTAGTTTTGATATTGCTCCAGAATTTAGCCTCGAATTGTTTCATAAGTATGTAATACATTTTAAGATGGATTTTTCAAAGGATAGATGATACAGTATGCCGGAACTATAATGGAGGGAGAAAACTTTTTCTCCAAGCTCAAGTTTTTTGCTTAAGCCCACTTAGGGGCCTGAAAAGTCCAGTCCAATGATCCCTGCTTGATGTCTAATACTTCAAGCAGCATTCACTAGAAACATATACTATACACTGTGAAAGAAACAGAAGTATGACCGATGATTTGCCGTATTATTCTGCATGCATTATCGCAGTCTACAATACAAAATAATAGCTTTAAAGAGGAAACTCAACCTTCTCCATCCCTTCCCATCAGTGACTTCGGGGAGAATCCTGGGATACATTTACAAAAATTATGTTTTCTCCAGTTACACTTTAACTTAGAATCTTTTAAAATGAACTTCATAATGCTTTGACGTTGATGCTGAATGTTTCAATAAAACTGTATTAACACTAACAGATTTCTTGATGTCCATGGTATGTCACAGGATACACTTTTCTTTGTTAGGCAGCAGCATATCATTTTACATACAAAGGAGGAGTTGTGGGTAACACAATCTGTTCCTTTATGCTACAAACGCCCAACTGATGCAAAAAGGAAGTTAATTCCTGATGGGTGCATTCTGAGTTCAAATCTAGCAACAGTTTATATATAGATTGGCACTTTAATAGTCCCTTCAAAGCTTTGAAGAAACCAAGATCTTTAAAATCACATCTTGCAGATGTACCTGCTGATGAAAATGCATACCTAACTTTTACCCAGGGGCCCTGAGGTTCAGCGAGCAGTTGTAATGTTTGGTATGAGCTAATTCTAAGCAGAAAGCACAGTGAAGGGCCGGAGAGAAATGTGCAGTGGGTGGGACAAAGCAAACAACGGAACAGAACACAGCAGAAGTGGGTGATGAAAAACAGCACAGCTGTGAGAATACAGTGCAAGGGAAGAACAGAGTTGAGGTACAAACGTATGTGCAAAAGCTGAATTTTTTTAAAAAAGAGCTGGAAAGAGATAGAGGCAGGGACTTGCATGGTTATACCACGTATTTGTTCTAAAATTTCCTCTACGCTTTTTAACCTAAAACTGTATGGCATAAAAATATTTTTGTTTGTTCAAATTATAGAATGTGGATAACCTTTTATTAAATAAAATGAATGAGTAAGAGTCCATTCATTTCTGGAATGAGCTACAACTTCCTGTTTCAGATGAGGTGTTAACTGAGGCCCTGTCCTATCTGGTGGATGTGAAAGGTCACACAGTACGATTCAAAGATCACTATTCACCATGCAAAACTATGTGGTAGATTTTCTACACATTATCCGCAATCTCCTCTCAAAGTCACAACAGGGAGTGGAGGAATCCCTGTGGAATTTCCAGGGCCCAAATCCAAACCTAATGGGTCAACCTTCCTGCATGGAACTAGAAGATATGTATGAAAACAGAATTAGAATCATAGAAAGCTTACAGCACAGAAATAGGCCATTTGGCACATTGTGTCTACACCTGCCAAGAGACGAGCCACCCAGCCTAATCCCACTTTCTAGCATTTGGTCTGTAGCCTTGCAAGTTACGGCACTTCAGCTTCACATGCAGACAGCATCTTTTAAATGAGTTGAGTGTTTCTACTTCTATTATTTTCAGTAAGAAGTCTCACAATACCAGGTTAAAATCCAACAGGTTTATTTGGAATCACGAGTTTTCAGAGCACTGTTCCTTTATCAGATGAGTGGAGAGACTCCACTCACCTGATGAAGGAGCAGCGCTCTGAAAGCTCGTGATTCCAAATAAACCTGTTGGAGTTTAACCTGGTATTGAGAGACTTCTTACTATGCCCACCCCAGTCCAATGCCAGCATCTCCAATCTATTACTTTCAGGCAGTAATTTTCAGACCCCTGCAACCATCTGGGTAAAAAAGAAACCTCATCTCCCTTTTAACCCTTCTACTTTAAATCCAGGCCCCCTGGTCACTGCTAACGTAAATAGGCTATTCTGATCCACTCTATCCACGCCCCTGACAATTTTGCACATTACAATCAAACCTCCCCTCAGCCACCTCTGTTCCAAGGAGAACAACCCTAGTCTATTCAATCATTCCTCATAATTACAACTTTCCTCGTAAATTTCCTCTCCAACTAGGTGACTAGAACTGCACACAGTACTCAAGTTGTGTCCTGACTAAAGTTTAAATCTCCTGCTCTATAGTCTACGCCTTGACTAATAAATGAAAGGACTCACCTTATCAACCTGAAGAACCCTTCAGCGATCTATGGACATTCACTCCAAGGTAATTCTTCCACACCTCTCACATTTACTGTGCATTACTTTTGCCTCGTTTGATTTCTACAAATTCATCGTTTGATTTATTATTTTCACTGTATGTTAATACATGTGACAGGTATTGTTTCTTGCGCGCTATACAAAGCATACTGTTCATAGAGAAGGAAACGAGATTGCAGAGTTACAGTCATAGCTGGGGTGTAGAGACATATTAGATTAATGCAAGGTAAGTCCATTCAAAAGTCTGACAGCAGCAGAGAAGAAGCTGTTCTTGAGTCGGTTGGTACGTGACCTCAGACTTTTGTATCTTTTTCCCGACGGAAGAAGGTGGAAGAGAGAATGTCCGGGGTTGGGGTCCTTAATTACGCTGGCTGCTTTGCCGAGGCAGCGGGAAGTGTAGACAGAGTCAATGGATGGCAGGCTGGTTTGCGTGATGAATTGGGCTACATTCACGACCTTTTGTAGTTCCTTGCGGTCTTGGGCAGAGCAGGAGCCATACCAAGCTCTGATACAACCAGAAAGAATGCTTTCTATGGGGCATCTGCAAATGTTGGTGAGAGTCGTAGCTGACATGCCAAATTTCCTTCGTCTTCTGAGAAAGTAGAGGCGTTGGTGGGCTTTCTCTCCTGGTGTAGTCAGTCAACATTTATCTCTCCACCAAGATCAAAAACAGATTAACTGGTCATTTATCTCATTGTTGGTTGTGGGAATTTGTTGTGCACGAATTGTTTCCCAACACTGCGACAGTGACATTATAGGAAAATAATTACATTGGACAACTAAAAGCAATTTGCAACCAGAGATAGTGAAAGGGTCTATATATAGTTGCAAATTCTCATTTTTTATGACCTGGCACCGACTGAAGACGGCAGGAAGCTTTGGGGAATTTTAGCCTTTCAGAGTGACACTGGTTCATTCTTGGCTTCACTCAAGGGTTCAGCAAAATTGCACCTCAGCCTTCTTAAACAGTGAAAAGTCTCTACAGCAACACTTAAGAAATTCAAATACATACAGGTGGATCGTATAGGGAAGTTTAAATTTGTCATGAATTACTTTTGATGTATTTTCTTTTGTTTAAAAACTTTACTTTCATTAGGTCCTGAAGTGACTGCCATCAAGATGGTCCCCAAAATAATTTTCAAGAATATAAAAGCAAAGAACTACAATGATTTTCTTTAAAAAGTTGATAGCATTTGCTTCAATGATCACTTTTAATTTGCCAGATATCAGTGTAAGACATATATATTTATTAATGATGACATTTTAATACAGGAAGCTAAATACTTGGGTGCTATTGGTGTTCACTGACACCAGAACAAAATACTATATAGAATATATGGTAATAAAATGCTAGAAATTTATTGCAAAACTATGAGATAGATTTTCTGTGCATTTCCCCGATCTTCAAAAAGTCACCAAGGGAAAATGATAAAACCCTTCCAGGCACCAAATCATTTAGCTTACACAATGGGCCAACATTCATAGAAACATGGAAAATAGGATCAGGAGAGGGCCATTTGGCACTTCAAGCCTGCTCTGCCATTCAATATTATCATGACTGATTATCCAACTCAATAACTTGATCACACCTTTCCCCCATATTCTTTGAGCCCTTTTGCCGCAAGAGCTATATATCATAGAATCATACATACAGTGCAGAAAGTGGCCATTTGGACCATTGAGTCTGCACCGACCATAATCCCACTCAGACCCTATCTTCATAACCCCATGTATTTACCGTAGCTAGTCTCCCTGACATTAAGGGGCAATTTAACATGGCCAATCAACCAAACTCACACATCTTTGGAGAGTGGGAGGAAACCTATGCAGACACGGGGAGAACATGCAAACTCCACACAGAGTGACCCGAGGCTGGAATTGAACCCTGGCGCTGTGAGGCAGCAGTGCTCATAACCCATATATCTAACTCCTTCTTGAAAACATACAATGTTTTGTCCTCAACTATTTTCTGTGGTAGCAAATTCCAGACACTCGGTGAATAAATTTCTCCTCATCTCAGTCCTAAAAGGTTTATCCCTTATCCTTAGACCATGACCCCGGGTTACGGACTCCCCACACCATCAGGAACATCCTTTCTGAATTTTATAGGTTTCCATGAGATTCTCTCCCCCACTGCCCCCCCATTACTCTGAACTCGTGAACATAATCCTAACTGGCTCAATCTCTCCTCATACATCAGTCCTATGAATCAGTCTGGTAAACATTTGATGCATTTTCTCTATAGCAAGAACATTTTTCATCAGATAAGGAGACCAAAACTGCGCACAATTTTTAAGGCGTGGTCTCATCAAGGCTCTGTATAATTGCAGCAAGACAACCCTGCTCCTGTACTTGAATTCTCTTGCTATTAAGGCCAACATGCTATTTGCCTTCCTTATCGCCAGCTGGACCTGCATGCTTACCTTCGGCGACTTGTGTACGAGGACACCCAGGTCTCATTGCACATTCCCCTCTCTCAATTTATAGTCATTTAGCTAATAATCCTATTTTTGCTACTAAAGTGGATAAATATTATACTGCATCTACCACATATTTGCCCACTCGCTCTGCTTGTTAAAATCACACAAACATCTCCACACCCTCCTCACAGTTCACCCTCCCACCCAGCTTTGTGTCACCTGCAATTCTGGAGATGTTGCATTTAATTCCCTCATCTAAATCATTAAAATATATTGTGAATAGCTGGGGTCCTAACACCTGATCTCAGCAGTAACCCACTTGTCATTACCTATCATTTGGAAGAAGACCTGTTTATTCCTACTCTTTGTTTCCAGTCAGCCAACCATTTTTCTCTCCACCTCAATACACCACTCCCAATCCCACGCGCTTTAATTTTACACGCTAATCTCTTACATGGGATATTGTTGAAAGCCTTCTGGAAGTTCAAATAAACCACATCCACTGACCCTCCTTCATCAACTCGACTAGTTACATCCTCGAAGAATTCCAGTAGATATGTCAAGCATGATTTCCTTATTATAAATCCATGCTGACTCTGTCCAATTCCGTCAGTTTGCCAAATGCTCTGCTATAAAATCCTTGATAACGGACTCCAGAATTTTCCCCACTACCAGTGTCAGGCTACATGGAACTTAAAAGTTTATTTATCAGTGTCACAAGTAGGTTTACATTAACACTGCAATGAAGCTACTGTGAAAATCCCCAGTCACCACACTTTGGCACCTGTTCGGGTACACTGAGGGAGAACTTAGCATGGCCAATGCACCTAACCAGCACGTCTTTCAGATTGCAGGAGGAAACCGGAGCACCTGGAGGAAACCCATGCAGACATGGGGAGAACGTGCAGACTCCGTACAGACAGTGACCAAGCCAGGAATTGAACCCTTGTCCCTGGCACTGTGAGGCAGTGCTAACCAACTAGAAAACATATACACAAATGTAATAACCGAAGGCATTTCTAGCTGCAAACAATTCAGCCCTGCAATATTTAGCACCGATATTTGAAAACAACTTATGAATGAAAACCCTGATTCATTTCTCCAAAATCCCAACTCACTGCCTGGGGTCACACTCACTGCGAACAAATGAATGCTTTAAACCCAATAATTCAGTGCTCAGTTCAGCTGATGTTTGACACCCGTCATCTACGAATTCATGAAATTTAATTCAACCTGCTGGTAATCCAGCTTTTAGCATGCAATTAATGCTGTAGTAAACTGTATCATTCAATCAACATTGAGGAAATCACGTGAGATCCACTGCCAAAGTAAATCACACTAATACTATCAAGGGTAATGTCTGCCATTGTGGTTAGTATTTGGAATGCATTGACTGATAGGGTGGTGGTGGTGACTATAGATCCAGTAACATCTCTCAAAAGGAACTGAATAAATGAGAACAAAATGCAGGAATATGGGGATTGAGCAGAGGTAGAACGAAGAGAATTGTTTTGTGAAAGAGCTGGCACGCATTCACTAGTCCAAATGACCTCCTTCTGAACTGCACTATTCCATGATTTTATGAAAATTACATGCAAACACCATAAATGGAAATTCCTGTTCTTTGTTGTTTCTCTTCCCTGTTTTTGTTTCTTGCTGGGGTACAGTTCTATTGGTCCTGGGAACCTTCCCTCAGATGATCAGTACGTGTGTGAATTTGAGCAGAATTGCTGACAGTTGCTAAAGCACAGCAGGCATCACAGTTGAATCTGATCCTGTATTAACTCTGTAACACCACATGCGCACTTAAAGTGGCAATCACCATTTAGTAATCGAGAGTAGTCCCTGGCTGAGAAAACACCAGCTAATTCAGCACAGGTCAGAAACTGATTCGGAGACCTCGCTGGCATGCATATATGACCAAAAACCTTACTCTCATTGTTCACCTCTCTTCTGCCATAAAGTTGACCCTACTGAAAGCAACAAAGGCCAAAAATAACTGACTCACTTCTACGGCCCTTTCCAACACAGATCTTAGCATTGGATTATAAATATCTGACAGGTCTCCCTGCATAGCACAGATGGCAAATGCAGTACGTAGTTGAGCCATATGGATCAGAGTTGCAGATTGAATTCCCAGTCTGTGCTGAGTTAGCCAATCTTAGCCAGTATCCTCAATACAGATTATTTCCAGCAGGTATCATAGGAAGGGCAGGCTGACACAGAGTGAAAGACAAAAAAAAGAGAAATTGAACAAAAAAAAAAGAGAAATGGAGAGAATATAGCTTTTAAGTTTGTACACACATAAATGAAACATTACTATGAACTCATTATTTGTTAAAAGTAAAATACGGCAGATGCTGGGAATTGAAAATTAAAACAGAAAATGCAGGAAATACTCAGCAGGTCTGGTAACACCTGTGGAGAGAAAAACAGTTGTTATTTTGAGTTGCATATGACTCTTTTTCCAAGACTGAAGGAGGGTAGATAGATCTTATGTATTTGAAAGGGGAGAGGTGAAAGGAGAACTTTTGATTTGATTTATTGTCACATGTATTAGCATACAGAGAAAAGTATTGTTTCCTGCATGCTATACAGACAAAGCATACCTTCAGAGAGAAGGAAAGGAGAGGGTGCAGAATGTAGTGTTACAGTCATAGCTAAGGTGTAGAGAAAGATCAACTTAGCGCAAGGTAGATCCATTCAAAAGTCTGATGGCAGCAGGGAAGAAGCCGTTCTTGAGTTGGTTGGTACGTGACCTCAGACTTTTGTATCTTTTCCCCAAAGCAAGGTGGTGGAAGAGAGAATGTCCATGGTGCATGGGATCCTTAATTATGCTGGCTGCTTTTCTGAGGCAGCAGTAAGTGTAGACAGAGTCAATGAATGGGAGGCTGGTTTGCGTGATGGACTGGGCTTCATTCACAACCCTTTGTAGTTTCTTGTGGTCTTGGGTAGAGCAGGAGACATACCAAGCTGTCATACAACCAGAAAGAATGCTTTCTATGGTGCACCTGTAAAAGTTGGAGAGAGTCATAGCGGACATGCCAAATTTCCTTAGTCTTCTGAGAAAGTGGAGGCGGTGGTGAACAAAAGGGAAGGAAGGTTTGGAATAGGTTAGAGGGTGGGAGAAATTAAATGAAAAATATGCCATATGAACGAAAGGCAAAGGGAGTGGTAATGGCTGTGGTAAAGAGGCAAAGCATTTGTCCAAAACAAGTGTAAATATCAGAATAATGGCAGCTCTTGTACAGAAGAAAAACACGAAAACCAGATTCAAACCCATACATGGCATAAAAAGCAGAATTAAAATAGAGAACAGAAACCATGGTCTGAAATTATTGAACTGAACGTTGAATCCATAAGGCTGCAAAAATTGCTCATTTATACCAAATTCATATATCCCATAAAAACTGCGCCATTCACATCATCACAAATCAGCCACCCAGAAAAGTCCTAAAAGAATCTCTTTTCAGCACTGACTTACTTATTTTTTTCAAAATCCAGAGTGTGTCTCTGGACACCTATTTCATAAACTGATTGTTCTGAGGGATACACTTTTTAATGTGCTTAAGGAAACGAACACGAAGCTACAAAAAAATGATTACAAGCCAAGGGAGGAGATGGAGAGAAACAATCCAGTGAAGAACCGTAAGGATGTTCCTCCAAGTGCTATTTCTGAATCAAACAGGCAGCTAGGCAACATGCTTATGCCACTGCCACTAACTAGACTGTGTGGAGGTTGCACACTCTTTCCGTGTCTGCATGGGTTTCCTCTAAGTGCTCCGGTTTCCTCCCACACTCCAAAGATGTGCAGGTTAGGTGGATTAGCCGTGTTAAATTGTCCCTTAGTGTCCCAAGATGTGTAGGTTAGATAGATTAGCCATGTTAAATGTATGAGATTACAGGAATACGGCGTGGCAGACAAAATACTGTCAGAGTCTCGATGTAGACACAACAGGTCAAATGGCCTTTTCTGTACTGTAATTATTCTATGATTCTAAACACGATGGTCTATATCAGAACTGTCCAAGTTTTGAAAATCATGAAGCCTCAAGGACCACATGCAAAATTTAAGTTCACACTCTGATTAATTTAAAGATATTTTTTGCCAACCGACCTTGCTGTTTTAATTTATTCTTTCTCCATCAAATGAGCAAACTCTTCCAAAGCTCCAGATCCACAAAATTCAGAAAGGATAAACCAGCAAATGAGAAATAAAACCACAATTAGGATGGAGTTCCTAAGTTTTGAGGGCCAGCTTGTTATGGTTTGGACACATGTGGTCTTTGGATCACAGTTTGAAAACATATTCTCCCTATGGCAAGACCCAGACAACACAGTTAACATCAAAAGTTTATTTTGAAGGGAGTAGGGAGGGCAAAGTGGTTCAGTTGTTAATGAATGTTGATAATATGGACCAAGAGACTGACTAACTATCAACGGATATTAACACAAGCATAGTTAACTTGAACAAATTAGGTCAATTTAGCAATTTCGCTCCCTACCCACCAAAAAAATCCCAAGATTGTTACTGGCACTAGCTGTTAAATATAAATAAGTTTCAGCCCGAAGAGAAACCGAAAGTGCAGTTTGCCAGCAACTTAAAAAAGTTTCTATACTGTACAGGTCCCCACACAGTAGAATCTGCTCCCAGTAGTAACGGCCATTTTGTATCTTAAATATTTTAAATAAGCTTTGCTATCAAGTTTGGGGCATTATCTTTTGGTCGGTTACTACCTTAAAATAAAATTCCCAGACAATGCGGTATCCTACGTATGTGCTTTACTCCCACCATAAAAATGTTATTTCAATTTATTGTGCACGAAAAAAATGCCATTTGAAAACCCAGATGAGAATAAAATCGAACAGAATTCAACAAACTCATTCTCTAAAGACTTAGCGAAATAATATGCAAGATGCACAATAACACAATTTTCGGTTTGTAAACACAAGAACAGCAAATCCAAATGCAACTAACACAGACAAGCTTGGAACAAATCTTCAAACAAGCAGCTGTGCGCACAAAGCCCATTATTATGAATACCAACAGCGAGCCCGACACTCGCCTTTAAAAAAAGATTCAAATCTTACAATTCGGCGCGCAACTAAAATTGATTGATTACTGACAACCATTATCACACTCAAATACAAAAACATACACAAAACACATCGAGTCCCCTAAACTCACGGTGCTTTTAACTTCTGAAGAATCCTCCTCGTCGCTGGAAAAATCCGCCCTTATTTCTGACTTATTCTTAGAAGTAATGTGTTTTAAATAGAGCTGCACATAAACCTCTTTCTTCTGCTCCCTCTGCGGTAAAGACACGTTATGAGCGATTAATTCACTCTTCAGTCTGCTTTTAGTTAAATGAGACGGATCCTGGTTCTCCCCAATAACTGACATATTCAGCACGAGGGTCAGGTTACTCTTTTGTTTATAAATTAAGGTTAAACACTAACCAAAGAAACAGCATACAATATCCCACCGCACACACGCATGTACGAATTACAAACTGTACATGAAAACAAGTTGAAGGCGGATTGGACGCGATTGAAAAGGGAAACCCATTGGACAACTGTTATTAACTCCTTCGAAGCCACATCAAAGGCGACAGATTCTTTATGTCAAATAGTTTAAAACACTTTTTTTTTCTTGATGCAATGTTCATTTTATTAATACAAGTCATCTTCAATATTAGATATAAATGCAGCAGCAATAACGAGTACCCCTCATACACGCAGATCAAATATATTGACTTGACCAGGGCATACATTAATCATAAGTAATTTGAATGCCATACAAAAACTGTCTCAACATGCAAGATTATAGAACAAATGGAGATTCTGCAGGTAAAGTTTTGTACTTTGTGCAAGTCAATAAATTACAATGCTTGCATTACATGGATTTTCGGTTTACCTAGATAACATATTACCATCATAGATATCACAATTCAGACAATTATGATATAAAGAAGAGTTTTAATTCATTTGTGGGCTTTGAGCGTCACTGGCAAAGTTGGCATTTATTGCCCATCCTTAATTCCCCTCAGAAAATGGTGGCAGTCACCTTCTTGAACCGCTCTGTCCATGTGGCCTATGTAAGAGACTAGTGGCAGTGGAGTAATGCCACTATAGTTCCAACGTACAAAAGGGAACTTGTAGCTGGTCGTGTTTTGCTACCCCTCTTCTGCATGGTAGAAGTCACAGGTTTGAAAGGTGCTGTCAAAGGAGGCTTGGCAAGTTGTGGGAGTGCATCGTATACACTGCTGTCATGGAGTGCTGTTGAAGGAGGAAGTGATTATTTAAGGTGACGGATGGAGTGCCAATCAAGTGGGGTGCTTTGTCCTGGAATGTGCCAAACTTCTTGAATGTTGTTGTACCTGTACTCATTTGAGCAGGTGGAAAGTATTCCATTACATTCCTTACTTGTAGATAGGGAGTCAAGAAATTAGTTTCTTGCCACATAAGTCTCAGCCTCTGACCTGGTCTTGCAGCAACAGTATTTATACAGCTGGCCTAAAGGTTTCTGGAAAATGGTAACTCCCAGGATGTGGATAGCGGGGTATTCAGTGACGGTAATGTTGTTGAACATCAAGGGGAGACGGTTAGATTCTCTCTTGTTGAAGATGGTCATTGCCTCATTTGTGTGTGGCAGAAATATTATTTGTCACTTATCAGCCCATGCCTAAATGTTGTCCAGGTCTTGCTGCATGCAGACATGGAATGCGTCAATAACTGAGGAGTTATGAATGGTACTGAACACTGCAATCATCGGCGAATATCCCCATTTCTGATGTTATGTTGGAGTGCACTGAATAAATCAAAAGACATTGACGCACAACATAGGGCAGCATGATGACGCAGTGTGGGACAAGGGTTCAATTTTGGCCTTGGATGACTGTGTGGAGTTTGCACCTTCTCCCCATGTCTGCATGGGCTTTCTCTGAGTGCTCCGGTTTCCTCCCACAGTCCAAAGACATGCAGGTTAGGTGGATTGGATATGTTAAATTGCCCCTTAGTGTCCCAAGATTTTTTTTATTTACTTGAGTCACAAGTAGGCTTACATTAACACTGCAATGAAGTTACTGTGAAAATCCCCTAGTTGCCGCACTCCAGCACCTGTTTGGGACCACTGAGGGAGAATTCAGCATGGCCAATGCACCTAACCAGCATGTCTTTCGGACTGTGGGAGGAAATGGAGCGCCCGGAGGAAACCCATGCAGACACGGGAAGAACATGCAAACTCCACAGACAGTGACCCAAGCCAGGAATCGAACCCGGGTCCCCAGCACTGTAAGGCAGCAGTGCTAACCACTGTGCCACCCATGTGTACCTTAGATGGGATTGTCCATAGTAAATGTGTGGGATTACAGGATAAAGCAGGGGAGAGAGCCTGGGTAAGATATTCTGTCAGAGAGTCGGTGCAGACCCAATGGGCTGAATGGCCTCTTCTGCTGTGTAGAGATTCTATGACCATCCTGGTTGCAGTACTGAAACAGCTTATATTTATAATTATGTAGTGCTGTTAACATAATAAAATGTTCAAGGCACTTTACAGCAGTGTTAAACATAAATTTGATGCCAAGCCATGAAAGGCGATATTAGGACAGATGACAAAATATTAGCTTGAAGTACATGGATTTAAAGAGTGTCTTAAAGGAGAAGAGTCAGGTGGAGAAGCAGAGAGATTAAAAGAAAGTCCAGAGTTTATGGCCTAGACAGAAGGCATGGCCATCATTGGTGCAGCAATTAGAATGGAGAATGCTTTATAGGCCAGAAATAGGAGTTCAGAGAATTGGGGGGCGGGGTTGGAGGACATGATAGGGATATGTAGGGGTAAGGCCACAGAAGGATTTGAAGATAAGAATATGAATTTTAAAATTAAGGCTTTGCTTAACTGGGAGCCAATGTAAGCTAGTAAGTACATGGTGAAATGTGAACTGGACTTGATGTGAGTTAGGATGAGAACAGCACTGTATTTGGTGACCTCATGTTTATGAAGAGCAGGACACGGAAGGCCAGCCAAGATCATGTTAGAATTGTCAAGTCTTGAGGTAACAAAGGCATGGATTTATTGACTTCAGGAAAAGTAGTGGAGGACATGCTCCTGTCTACATCAATGGGGACAAAGTAGAAATGGTCAAGAGCTTCAAGTTTTTAGGTGTTCAGATCACCAACAACCTGTCCTGGTCCCCCCCCAGCTGACACTACAGTTAAGAAAGCCCACCAACACCTCTACTTTCTCAGAAGACGAAGAAAATTGGATATGTCCACTACGATTCTCACCAACCTTTACAGGTGCACCATAGGAAGCATTCTTTCTGGTTGTATCACAGCTTGGTATGGCTCCTGCTCTATCCAAGACTGCAAGAAAGTACAAAGGGTCATGAATGAAGCCCAGCCCATCACTCAAACTAGCCTCCCACCCATTGAAACTGTCTACACTTCCCGCTGCCTCAGAAAAGCAGTCAACATAATTAAGGACCCCACACACCCCGGACATTCTCTCTTCCACCTTCTTCCGTCGGGAAAAAGATACAAAAGTCTGAGGTCATGTACCAATCTACTCAAGAACAGCTTTTTCCCTGCTGCCATCAGACTTTTGAATGGACCTACCTTGCGTTAAGTTGATCTTTCTCTACACGCTAGCTATGACTGTGACACTACATTCTGTACTCTCTCCTTTTGTTATCTATGAATGGTATGCTTTGTCTGTATAGTGCGCAAAAAACAATACTTTTCACTGTATACCGATACATGTGACAATAATAAATCAAATCACCCTTTCTGACAAGACATTGCATATTGCAATCACATTTAAATTTTAACCATAAAATAATCTAGATTGGATGCGGATTTATGTATATTGTACAAAGTGCTTCAAAAATATCTAAAACTGCACTAGTATATCAGAATTTTATTACAAGCATATGACTCTTGGCTGCCAATATTACCTTAGATAAGCTTGATTTTAAGGCTAAGTTAACTAGCACAGGATTGGCTTTGTCCCAATCAACAATTTTGTTTTTACCTGCAATCCTTCAAACTTTTCATTAGAACCCGTGCTTGTCCAACATTCCAAAAGGCAAAGTTTTAACTTCATTGGAACACAATTTTGAAAACGAAAACAGTCAAGCCTTGGGAACATTTACAAAAAACCCAAATCCTGAAAACCACAGAAGGGAACTTTTAAAAAAAAAACCACAGTGCTTTATCTTTGTCAACTAAAATTGTTGCGAACTGACATCACTTACAGGACACTGCAAAAGAACTTTGTCTATCAATTCACTTGATCCTCCCTTGCCCCAGTTTTTGCAATAAGCTCATAATTTCACAATTAGGGTAATAAGTGGATAAATGGTGATAAACGGATAGAAAAGGATAAAACATCCCAGTTAATCAGAGGTTGCTGGAAATATTTGGGGAAATCTATTTTATTACCATTGCTAACATTATCCCTCACAATGTTCTGAAACAGATTGCAGCCCACAGAAACAACACAAGGTGGCTAGGTGTACATGACTCTAATTTTTCACTGGACCTACTTGCTTTCTGTCCCCGCTCCATATTGCATTCACTAGCTACTGCCTCCACCCGTCTCCTTGGAATTAAGTCTGAGATTAAGCCAACCTATTTACAACTTCTGTGTCACATCTGACCTTGAGATGAGTTTTCAACCTCATATGCATACCATCCTATGGCCATCTTTCTTCACCTCTGTAACATCATCCAATTTCTTCTGTCTCAGCTCATCTTCTGTTAAAGCCCTCAGTCATATCTTTGGGCTTGAGTATTCCAAGGCACTCCTGAACAGTGTCCCACATTCTATCCTCTGTAAAGTTGAGGTAATTCAAAACTCAGCTGCCCGTGTCTTAACTCGCACTAAGTCCCATTCCCTTATCACCTCCGTGTTCAGCTACTTACATGGGCTGCCAGTCAAGCATAGTTTAAAATGTTCATCCTTGTTTTCAAATCTCTCCATGACCTTGCACCTCTTCATGCCTGTAATCTACTTCAGCCCCACAACCCATTGAAGTATCTGCACTCCTCTAATTCTGGCTTCTTGTGCATTTTCAGTTAACAATTGTTCCACCACTGGTGATCATGCCTTCAGTTGCCTGAGCCACAAAGCTCTGGAATTCCCTCACTACCTTGCTGTCCTCATTTAAGACCCATGTTTTTGACCATTTGATTTAATATTGCCGCATGTGGTTTGGTGTCCTACTTTGTTTCATAAAGGTCATGTGAAGCACCATTAGGTGTTTTATTATATTAAAAAGGAGCTATATAAATATAAGTTGTAGTTCTTGTTGTAATATGTGGCTAATCCTTTTTGTCAAGTGTAATTTTCAGCTTTACAATTTCATGTTCCTCTTGGCTTTCATTTCTGGCTGTGGGATGCTTATTGAGCTATAAATTCTGTGTTGGTCCCATTTGGTTCTTGGTATCCAGCAAGAGAACCAAGGAAACACTGTTAGGAACCATGTTTATTCTGCAGCAAATGACGTGAAACCATTCCTCCCAAACCTATTTTCCTTTTTCATTATTGCTTCTACCTTTTATTTCTTATTGTGTAAAGTTGATGTCAAATTTGGCAATTGTCCACAATGGTATGACTGAAAATCTGGTGCTCGTTATGCAGGGAATTCACAGATCGAAGACCTGTGGCCAATTATACTACAGAGCAGGATGTTGCAATGCTCCATGTATGATATTCAAACAAGAATGTGAGAGATTATTCTGTGACAAAAAAAATTATAACGATGATCTAGGTCCACAATCATATATTTAAAAGTTGCAAATTAGATAGTAAAGGAGAATTTAATTAAAATAAAATGAAGGCCTCCATGGAATAATCCAGTTTTCATTTTCAAATCATCATGCATTATGGATCATAGGACCATTTTATCTCTGTTCTCTTTGGCATGGCAGGATCTCCCATCCATGCCTATGTACCTGACTGTAATCTAAAGGTCTGGCACATATAGGGTTAACACAGTAAGAAGTTTAACAACACCAGGTTAAAGTCCAACAGGTTTATTTGGTAGCAAAAGCCACACAAGCTTTCGGAGCTCTAAGCCCCTTCTTCAGGTGACTGGGAATTCTGTTCACAAACAGAGCTTATAAAGACACAGACTCAATTTACATGAATAATGGTTGGAATGCGAATACTTACAACTAATCAAGTCTTTAAGAAACAAAACAATGTGAGTGGAGAGAGCATCAAGACAGGCTAAAAAGATGTGTATTGTCTCCAGACAAGACAGCCAATGAAACTCTGCAGGTCCACGCAACTGTGGGAGTTACAAATAGTGTGACATGAACCCAATATCCCGGTTGAGGCCGTCCTCGTGTGTGCGGAACTTGGCTATCAGTTTCTGCTCAGCGACTCTGCGCTGTCGTGTGTCGCGAAGGCCGCCTTGGAGAACGCTTACCCGAATATCAGAGGCCGAAGAAGGGGCTTAGAGCTCCGAAAGCTTGTGTGGCTTTTGCTACCAAATAAACCTGTTGGACTTTAACCTGGTGTTGTTAAACTTCTTACTGTGTTAACCCTATATGTGCCAGACCTTTAGATTACAGTCAGGTACATGGGCATGGATGGGAGATCCTGCCATGCCAAAGAGAACAGAGATAAAATGGTCCTATGATCCATAATGCATGATGATTTGAAAATGAAAACTGGATTATTCCACCCGTGACCGCTGAAGTGCTCCCCAACAGGAAGAGAACAGTCTTGCCTGGTGATTGTCGAGCGGTATTCATTCATCCGTTGTCGCAGCGTCTGCATAGTTTCCCCAATGTACCATGCCTTGGGACATCCTTTCTTGCAGCGTATCAGGTAGACAACATTGGCCGAATTGCAAGAGTATGTACCGTGTACCTGGTGGATGGTGTTCTCACGTGAGATGATGGCATCTGTGTTGATGATCCGGCACGTCTTGCAGAGGTTGCTGTGGCAGGGTTGTGTGGTGTCATGGTCACTGTTCTCCTGAAGGCTGGGTAGTTTGCTGCGGACAATGGTCTGTTTGAGGTTGTGCGGTTGTTTGAAGGCAAGAAGTGGGGGTGCTCTTAGTGGCAATGGGCTTACAGACGGGGGTAAGGTGTTTGAATAGCGGTGGAGGGGTGACTTGGAGGGTTGAAAGGCTGCAAGTGGTGTGTGGTGGGCAGTCTAGGAACTGTGGGTTGCAGACGGAGATCGGGGGAAGAGGCCCGTTGTACTGCAACGTGACACTCCTAAGATGGGTCATGAAATCGAGCCCTAAGAGTACGGGAGCGCAGAGGTGTGGCAGCACCAGGAGCTTAAAATTTGCATACTTGGTCCCCCAAACCGTAAGGGTCACCACACAATACCCGAGGACATCCACCGAGCGGGACTTTGAGGCCAAGGAAATGGTTTGTTTGACTGGCCATACCGAAAGGGCGTAGCGGTGCACAGTATCGGGGTGGATGAAGCTCTCCGTACTCTCGCAGTCAAACAAACAATTTCCCACGCGGCTGTTTACCTGGATGTCCATCATGGACCTGGCGAGCTGATGCGGACGAGACTGGTCCAGCTGGACCGCTGCCACCGTGGGTCCCGGAGAATCATCGACCAGCGTCCAAAATGGTGGCTCCCTTGTCTCGCATGTGGCCGATGGCGTCCAAGGTGGCAGCTCCCTTGACTCCCACACGGCCGATGGCGTCCAAAATGGTGACTCCCTGGACTCACACGTGGTCGATGGTGTCCAACATGGCGGCTCCCTTGAGTCACACGCGGCTGATGGCGTTCGGATTTTCGGTTCCCTCGGGTCGCACGCTGCGCTGTTTGGTTTCGAGGCCGACTTTGCCCTGCAGACTTTCGCGTAGTGGCCTTTCTTTCCGCACCCAGAGCAGAACACCTCCCTTGCCGGGCAGGTTTGTCAGAGGTTCTTCCCTAGACCGCAAAAATAGCACTTTGGGCTTGTAACAGCCGCAGCAGTCGAGTCGTTGGTGGGGCGCTGTGTGGCATAAGTCTGTGGCCCTCCTAGGTACTGGGGTGGTAGTGGCCGTGAGGCCCACGATGTCGCGTGATCGGGTGCATACGCCTCGAGGTTACGGGATGCCACTTCTAAGGATTCAGCGAGTGTCACAGTTTTTGGTAGATCTCGCCCACCTTGTTCTAGCAGGCGCTGCCGAATATAGTTGGATGCGATACCCGTAACGTAGTCATCGCGGATTAAGTCCTCTGTGTACTGCGCAGCGGATACAGCCTTGCAGTTACAGGCCCTGCCGAGCGCACGTAGTTCGCGGAGAAACTGTGCGTTTGATTCTCCCAGCCGCTGTTTTCGGTAGCCAGAAGGTGCCTGGCGTAGACTTCGTTTGTCTGTTGGCTGTATTTGCTCTTTAGGAGCGCTAGCGCGTCCACGTACGTTTCTGCGTCACAGATCGTGGCATAAACTGCGTCGCTTACCCTGGCGTTGAGCACGTGCAGCTTGTCTGCATCGGACTGGACGGCAGTGGAGGCTCCGAGGAAGGCTTCGAAGCACTTGAGCCAGTGATTAAAGCTGTTGGCGGCTCCCACAGCTTGCGGATCCAGGTTTAAAGTATCGGGCTTTAGAAGTTGTCCCATTCCATTTTTTTTTCTTTGTGAATAAAATTGATGCACTATCAATCACGATATGAGGACTCCAGCGAGTGAGTGAATTAACAGGCTTTTATTCACAAAGAACAGGAGCACACCCTTGTAGCTGAGCTGGCCTAGACTGAGGCGAGGAGGAGGAACCATCACCTTTATACCTCGCTCTGGTGGAAAGGGAGGAGTCTCAGGTGGAAAGGGAGGAGTTTCAGGCCAGGTGCAGCATGGGTGTGTCTCTGCTCAGCGACTCTGCGCTGTTCTTTAATTGGGGCAGAGGTAATGTCGATGTTGATCTAGAGGGAGGTAGGTCGATCACACTCCCTTTTTTGGTACTTAAAATTTAAATCACCCTTCACAAGCCATTGCAGCACTGTGCACCAGAAACATTCCTAGCATCTAATGTTGCAAAAGGAAAAATATGACAATGCATCAAATGTGCAAATAACAGGAATGCAGTTATCTATAATATTCAGGCAAGCAAAATGAATGTTCAGTGGGTAATTACAACAGGGAACTGTCATAGTGCCAGTGAATAAAACCCCTATTTCCACAAAATGAGTAATATCCCAACAATTCAGGAAAGTCAGGGGGCAGAGTTGAATATGGTTGCCATCACAAAGGAGAAAGTGCTAGAGAAACTAAAAGGTCTGAAAATTGATAAATCTCCGGGCCCAGATGGGCTACATCCTAGAGTTCTAAAGGAGATAGCTGAAGAAATAGTGGAGGCGTTAGTTATGATCTTTCAAAAGTCACTGGAGTCAGGGAAAGTCCCAGAGGATTGGAAAATCGCTGTTGTAACCCCACTGTTCAAGAAGGGAACAAGAAAAAAGATGGAAAATTATAGGCCAATTAGCCTAACCTCAGTTGTTGGCAAAATTCTAGAATCCATCGTTAAGGATGAGATTTCTAAATTCTTGGAAGTGCAGGGTCGGATTAAGACAAGTCAGCATGGATTTAGTAAGGGGAGGTCGTGCCTGACAAACCTGTTAGAGTTCTTTGAAGAGATAACAAATAGGTTAGACCAAGGAGAGCCAATGGATGTTATCTATCTTGACTTCCAAAAGGCCTTTGACAAGGTGCCTCACGGGAGACTGCTGAGTAAAATAAGGGCCCATGGTATTCGAGGCAAGGTACTAACATGGATTGACGATTGGCTGTCAGACAGAAGGCAGAGAGTTGGGATAAAAGGTTCTTTCTCAGAATGGCAACCGGTGACAAGTGGTGTCCCGCAGGGTTCAGTGTTGGGGCCACAGCTGTTCTCTTTATATATTAACGATCTAGATGACGGGACTGGGAGCATTCTGGCCAAGTTTGCCGATGATACAAAGATAGGTGGAGGGGCAGGTAGTATTGAGGAGGTGGGGAGGCTGCAGAAAGATTTAGACAGTTTAGGAGAGTGGTCCAAGAAGTGGCTGATGAAATTCAACGTGGGCAAGTGCGAGGTCGTACACTTTGGAAAAAAGAATAGAGGCATGGACTATTTTCTAAACGGTGACAAAATTCATAATGCTAAAGTGCAAAGGGACTTGGGAGTCCTAGTCCAGGATTCTCTAAAGGTAAACTTGCAGGTTGAGTCCGTAATTAAGAAAGCAAATGTAATGTTGTCATTTATCTCAAGAGGCTTGGAATACAAAAGCAGGGATGTACTTCTGAGGCTTTATAAAGCACTGGTTAGGCCCCATTTGGAGTACTGTGAGCAATTTTGGGCCCCACACCTCAGGAAGGACATACTGGCACTGGAGCGGGTCCAGCGGAGATTCACACGGATGATCCCAGGAATGGTAGGCCTGACATACGATGAACGTCTGAGGATCGTGGGATTATATTCATTGGAGTTTAGGAGGTTGAGGGGAGATCTGATAGAAACTTACAAGATAATGAACGGCTTAGATAGGATGGACGTAGGGAAGTTGTTTCCATTAACAGGGGAGACTAGGACGCGGGGGCACAGCCTTAGAATAAAAGGGAGTCACTTTAGAACAGAGATGAGGAGAAATTTCTTCAGCCAGAGAGTGGTGGGTCTGTGGAATTCATTGCCACAGAGGGCTGTGGAGGCCGAGACGTTGAGCGTCTTCAAGACAGAAATTGATAAATTCTTGATTTCTCGAGGAATTAAGGGCTATGGGGAGAGAGCGGGTAAATGGAGTTGAAATCAACCATGATTGAATGGTGGAGTGGACTCGATGGGCCGAATGGCCTTACTTCCGCTCCTATGTCTTATGGTCTTATGGTCTTACATAGCACCACAAATCAGAAACATTATATTTAATATTAATTTCAAATAAAACAGCACACTTCCTACCCTATCAGAACATAGACTATACATAGACTTTAGTAAAGCCTACGATAAGGTTCCTCATGGCAGGCTGACACAGAAGGTGAAGTCATATGGGATCCGAGGTGAGCTGGTAAGATGGATATAAAACTGGTTCGGGCATAGAAATCAGAGAGTAGCAGTGAAAAGGTACTTTTCCAATCAGAGGATTGTGACAAGTGGCATTCCACAAGAATCAGTGCTAGGGCCTCTGTTGTTTTTAAGATATCTCAATGATATGGAGGAAAATATCGGTGGTCTGATTAGTAAATTTGCAGATGATACAAAAATTGGGGGAATAACGGATAGTGAGGAAGTCTGTCGGAGGATACAGCAGGATATAAATCAGCTGGAGACCTGGGCCGAATGATGGCAGATGGAATTTAACCCGATCAAATGTGAGGTGATGCAATTTGGAAGGTCTAGTGCAGAAGGAAAGTATACAGTAAATGGTAGAGCCCTTAGAAATATTAGCAAACAGAGAGATTTAGGCGTGCAGATCCACAGTTCCCTGAAGCTGGCAACTCAGGTGGACAAGGTAGTCAAGGAGCTACATGGCATGCTGGCCTTCATTGGTTGGGGCGTTGAGTATAGCAATTGGAAAATCATGTTGCAGCTGTATAAGACTTTGGTTAGGCTGCATTTGGAGTATTGTGTACAATTCTGTTCGCCACACTAATGGCAGGACGTTGATGCACTGGAAAGGTGCAGAAGAGATTTACCATGATGTTGCCTGGTTTGGAGGATATGGACTATGAAGAAAGGTTGAACAAACTTGGATTGTTTTCATTGGAGTGTCAGAGGATGAGGGGGGGGGACCTGATAGAGGTTTACAAGATTATGACAGGCTTGGATAGAGTGGATAGTGAGAGTCTTTTTCCCAGGGTCGAAGGGTCAATTACTTAGGGGCATTGGTTGAAAGTGAGAAGGAGAAAGTTTAAAAGAGATGTAAGGGGCAAATATTTCACACAGAGGATGGTGAATGCCTGGAACGCGCTGCCAGAGGAGGTGATGGAAGCAGATTCTATAACAACGTTCAAGAGGCATCTGGATAGATGCATGAATAGGCACGGAATAAAGGGATATGGACAATGTAGAGGCAAAAAATATTAGGTTACAGAGGCACCTGTGTCAGCACAGAGTTGGTGGGCCAAAGAGCCTGTTCCTGTGCTGTACTGTTCATTGTGAACCATAATCAATCTACACATCATCCTTCACTACCAATAGAATAGTAACAGATATTGCAGGTTCATTATCACATGCATCACTCCAGCTGACCAGAAGGAAGACAAGACCTAATATGCCCGTCAACTTCTCTTATACATCATTTTAATTTTCTTTCCTGGTCTCACACTGATGTTTGCTTATGCTGGGGCAGGATTCCATAGAAGCCAGGCACTTTTTGGTATTTTAGTCAAGTTGTAATTCTCAGAAAGGCATGTCAACAGAACTGGTCAACTGTAACAGCATTACAACCAGCTTCCATGTGTATCTGTTCTGCCCGGATGTGTACATGTGCACTTTCATACAAGTCATCAGTAGCCTAGGGAGCAGATTAATTTAAGTTTCTAACTACGGTAGAGATCAGGTGACTCATTAGCTGATTATACGTTAGACCTTCCTGATCTATTTGACTCAGTTATATACTACCTGTCACAAATAAACTGATTAAGGAAACCATTTATGAACATCACTTTAATAAGAAGTTGAGAATGAAGGGCTTTTCTTTAAAAAGACTGCGGTATGATGCTATTACTTTTTAAAGGATGAAAGATATTACAATCTTATTATTGGGTAAGTTTTTGGATAATGTTTATAGAATGAGGATTCAACTGTGGAAGGTATCCTTCAGGTATGAGTTTCCACAAATGACTTACTACAAAAGACCAGCTGCAGCTCAAAGCAAACACCATCTGCTAAATAGAGATTTATTGTCTTCCTCCGCTCACTTCCAACAGAACAAACCTGTGCAAATGTGCCAATTCCAACTGAAAACCTTTTTTTTTAAAAAAAGAGCTGCAATACAAGATCCGTGGCAATCAAATGATCGTTAAAACACAGCACGCAATCTGTGTAAATTTATGCTATAAACAATCCAATGTTCAAGACATTACCCTTTCCACCAATAACAGGGGGCCAATTCCATAATGCTTTGTTCAGGCAACAACTCATTGCCAGGAACGTGCAAGGTCCACATAATTGGGAAAGGCATGGTCTTGCAACTCTGGAACTTGGATTTGATCCCAACTTTAACCTAACAGGACAAGGCACCTGTGTGAAATGAGTGAATTGGAATTGGAATCCAGAGTAATTATGGTAAGCATCTCACAAACTGCCCTAATTGGCACCAAACAACGAATTTCACGGGATAGTTGCAAGTTTGGAGGAAGATCTTTTGAACCTGCACTTGTCTTGGCGTCAATTTGTCCCTTTCCAGATTCTGGGTGTATTATTGCAGTGCCAAGCTTAATCAAAGGAGTGCACATGTGAAATAAATGCTACAAAGCCTACAAGCTTTTAGAACATAAGAAATAGGAGCTAGGGTTGACCACACGGTCAATCAAGCCTGCTCCGCCATTCAATATGATCATGACTGACTTTGGGCTTCAACTCTATTTTCCTGTGTGCTGTTCATATTCCTTAATTCCAACCAAAAACTTGTCCATCCCAGCCTTAAATGTATTCAACAATGGAGTGTATGCAATGATCTGGGGTAGAGGGTTACAATCCTTTGGGTGAAGAAATTTCTCCTCATCTCAGTTCTAAATGATTGGCCCCTTATCCTGAGAAATTTCCTCATATTTTAGATTTCTTGACCAATGGAAACTATTTATCAATGTCCATGCTGTGAAGCCCCTTCAGAATTTTGCAGGTTGCAATGAGATCACCTCTCATTCTTCTAAACAACAGAGAATATAAACCCAATTTACTCAGCCTCTCATCACAGAACAATCCCTCACGCCAGGGACCAATTTAGTGAACTTTCGCTATACTGCATCCAAAGCAAGTATATCCTCTTACCAAAGTTGCACACAGTACTCCAGATGCAGTCAAACCAAAACCCTTACAAGTGTAGCAAGATATTTTATCTCTGCTTCTGCAGGTAGACAGTCACCATGTTGTGTCTGGAGCATAAACTACCTGTAACATCAAGTTCTGACCGCTGCAGTTAAAGCCACTACCATACTGAACTTTATGTAACAGGCTTTTCCAAGTCACTGCTGCTGCCATTTGCAATTGTGTGTACAACGGTGCATAAAGCAGGTCACTACACTCTTGCTTAGCAAGGAAAGCATGTTTGTCATTTTCCTAGTAGAAAGAAGAGAACAAAGTAGCACCCAGCACTTCCACTTGGTAGGTGGATTCCAAAGAGTACAAGGCATTACTGAAGGTATGTATTCATATTACCATCTGAACATTGAACAATAATAGCCCCATAGTAAACATTAATTGAAAATAATTTTGTTCAATATTCTGGTTTAGGGCCACCAAAAATAAATAAATGCTTGTGACCCAGCCAGAAAGTTGGATTAGATTGATTGATTTGGCTACTTCCAGGGGAGGCAATACTACTTCAAAACCAGCCATCAAATAGTGTACAATTATGTCACTTGGAAAAATTGCTTGCCCACTAGAACTGCCGAGCCTTTGCACAGTAGCAGGGCTCAAAGAACTCAGCTTTTATAGATCACTAGTAGAATATGTCAGTGCTCCAAAATACCACTCCAGCCAAGGAGGCATTACAATATATTGCATAAATTTGAAAACAAAAGGGGGAAGGAGAGGTTCAATGAGTTAGGCATGGTCTTGCAACTCTGGAACTTGGATTTGATCCCAACTTTAACCTAACAGGACAAGGCACCTGTGTGAAATGAGTGAATTGGAATTGGAATCCAGAGTAATTATGGTAAGCATCTCACAAACTGCCCTAATTTCACATTATTCTCCAAGGAAAAACACCACAACTGAGCTTGGGATAATGTTGATTGTTGTAACCGAGTAAAGGGTGTTTTCCATTACTACCAACAATACTGTACTGGACTTGACAGAGCAACATTGGATAATAAAAATATTATTCCATTTCCCAACATTTCATCTAGATGAATGCTGAATAGTGGATAGATTTATCATGAAACTCCTCGTTTGGAATAAATTTAGAATTTCCCATGAAAATCAACCATTATAAAATATAACTTTTTCTCAGTGCCTTCTGTTCTTACCACTCAGTTCTTACCACTGTCTCCTCAGCTTATTGATCTTCTCTCCATTTCTCTCATTAAGATTTCTTTGTAACACTAATTTTAATGGCTCCTTAGCCATTAAACATTACACAAACATTTTGCTTGGTAACTAGGTCTATTTTGTCCCATTTCTTTTAGCCCTCACCTTGCAGTTAGCTTTTTAAATAATGCCTAAAGCTCAGAATCATCAGCAGCCAGCACTTAGTGGGTGAGGTGTACGGCTCGATCTGAGCTTTTAGAGCAGAGGTGGGAATGCAGTGAGGAAAATACAGCAATGATGCCAATGAATATTGAGGGGAATGCGTATCCGAGGGGAAAAATCAGTTGTGATATTCCGGCCTCCAGGTCCACCACACCTCCGCTATCTCCTCTCTCCTCAATGCCACATTCCCAGCTCCCAGTCCCGGGTTTTTTTTCTTGATCTTTCTCAGGCTCCCGCAGAGCACATTGTTTAAAGCCATTTTCAAGCTGGAGCACACTTGTGAGCTTCTCACGGCATAGTGGTTGGGAACCACTGATGTCGATGGTACACGTTGCAGCTAATTGGTGAGCAAGTGCCATTTAATAACACTGTCAATAACAACTTCCTTCACTTTGCTGATAATTGAGAGTAGGCTGAAGGACAGTTATTGGCTGATTGGATTTATCTGATGTGGACAGAACATACCTGGACATTTTTCCACATTGTCAGGTAGATAGCAGCGCAGTAACTGTACTGGAACAGCTTAAATAGAGATGCAGTTACTTCTGGAGTGTGTCTTCAGCACTACAACCAAAATTTTGTCGGTGTGTATTAGCTTTAGTTGTATGCAGCACACTCAGTCATTTCTTGATATCATGTGGAATGAATTGCACCAGCTGAAGTTTTGCTTCTGTGACACCAGAGACCTCGAACAGGCCAAGTTGGATCATCCACTCCACATTTCAAGTTGCAAATGCTTCAGTCTTGTCCTACACACTCATCTGATGAGCTCCACCATTGTTGAGAATGGGAATGATCATGGAACCTCCTTCTCCTATTAATTGTTTAACTGTGACCACCGTTCATGGCTGCACATGGCAGGACTCCAAAGCTTTGTTCTGATCCTTTGGGGATCACTTATTCTGTCTACACTATAACATGCCTCTTCTGCTTTTCAGTGTTTTGTAGCTTCACCAGATTGGCATCTCACTTTTAGATTTGCCTGCTGCATGCTTTCTTACACTCCTCATTGAACAGGGTTGGTTTTCTGGCTTGAATGCTATGGTATAGAAAGGGGTGTGCTGGGCCAGAACACTACAGATTGTGGTAAAATACAATTCTTCTGTTGTGAATGGCCTACAGTAACTGATAAATGCACATTTGAGTGCAAGATGAATTCTGAATCTGTCCCATTTACCATGCCAGTCCTACCACACAATACGATGGAAAGCGTTCTCAATGTGCTGATGGGACTTTGTTCCCATAAGGACTGTGCAGCGGTCACTTCAGCCAATATGATAATGGGCAGAAGCATCTGCAACAGGTAGATTCGCAATGAAGAATTCAAGTAGGGTTTTCTCCCAAGTTGGGTCTCTTACCACATGTTACAAGCCCAAACTGATAGCTATGTCCTTTAGGACTTGGCTTGCTTGATCAATAGTGGTGTTCTAGAGCCACTCTAGGTGGTGAACACTGAAGTCTACCAGCTGGAGTAGATTGCATAACTTTGACATTAAACCACAAAAAACTGTAGAAAAATGGTCATAGCAGACTAAAACTTCAGTGGCTCTGTGTGCACAACAATCTGTACATCTACAATTGTACATTGACAAAATGCACTGTAGAAACTCACCAAGGCTCCTTAGGCAGAACCTTCTAAACTCATGACTGCTACCATCTTGAAGGACAAGATCAGCAGATATGTGGGAATACCACCATATAAAGGTTCCCCACCAAGTCACTCATCTGCCTGACTTGGAGGGGAATATATCACCGTTCCTTCACTGTCGCTGGGTCAAAATCCTGGAACTCCCTCCGTAAAAGCACTGTGGGTGTACCTACACCTCAGGGACTGCAGCGGTTCAAGAAGGCAGCTCACCATCACCTTCTCAAGGGCAATTAGGGACGGGCAATAAATGCTGGCATAGTCAGCGGATCCCACATTCCATAATTTAATTTTAAAAACTGCCTTTTTTTAAAAATCTCTGTACATTTGATTTAAATATAAATAAACTGCCAATTTAAGCTTGTAACATTCTAACCATGGTTATCATATTTGAGTTGCTATACCTGGTCTGTATAAATTCCAATACAGTTTTAGTTGAAAATAGAGTAACTGTTAAACTTGGGATAAGGGAAAAATGTACAATCCTCAATCATAAGGGTTACAGCTCAGAGAAATTCTGCTGGAATCACTTAAAGAAAAAATTGTATTAAAAAATCCCCAAAATATACCATCATCCAATTTTCTGGTCATTAACACATGTTAGAATGTAACCAGTGACAACTTTGTATTGGATGTAATGTGACCAATGGGAACAAGATGTAAGGGTCAGCTGACCCAGTAAGCCATGGAACCAATTACAGAGTGATGTAATAGTCAGCTGACCAGCTGATTCACTATAAATAAGGAACTATGTAAAATTGTGGGTAGTTTGGAGTGGCCCAGGATGGGGCCCCAAGTTTGGAGTAATGATGTTTCTCGGCCTTTTGGCTAAGATCAAGTGTAGTTTTGGCACCCTGCACTTGGTTGAAGTCATGAGGTTACACTGAGGCTTCATTTGAAGCAATTTTTAAAAGCGGCATCTAGGCCTTTTGGCTAAGATGCAAATAAGATCAAGCCATAGAGAAGGTGCAATTCCTGCTCCAATCAGCTTGGATCATGTAGATCAAGCCCAAGACAGGAAGTGGGATGTCTGTCTTGTCAGCTTGGATCTGGAATGTCTCACTTGCTGAGACTTTGATTGGATTGAATTGGATATAAACAAAAAAAATGTTTCTTTATTAAACCCTTTCTTTGATTTATAAGTTGGAGTAAGTTTTGTTGTATTCTCATTAGCTGCATTGTGAAGAGTTCCTTCTGAAGAAACACCACATGGTTGTTTGTGGGAGATTGCTATGTCCGCAAAATGGCTGTGTTTTCTATATTATAACAATGACTACACTCTTGAAGCTTCATATGTTTCATATGAAGCAATTTTTTAAAGCGGCATCTCGGCCTTTTGGCTAAGATGCAAATGAGCTCAAGTCTTGGAGGAGGAACCTCCCCCTTCTCCAATCAGCTTGGCTCATGTAGATCAGGCCCAGGACAGGGTGGTTTGGTCGCTCGCCCTGTCTTGTCAGCCTGGATCTGAAATGTCTCAACTTGTTGAGACTCTGAATTGGATTTGATTTGATTGAATTGGAAAAGTATATTTTTAAAAATGACTACACTCTTGGCTAAGATCAAGTGTAGTACGGACAGGCTGCACTTGGTTGAGGTCATTGGGTTACATTTAGGCTTCATTTGAAGCAATTTTTAAAAAGCGGCATCTCGGCCTTTTGGCTAAGATGCAAATGAGATCAAACCTTGGAGGAGGTGAGTCTGCACCTACTCCAATCAGCTTGGCTCATGTAGATCAGGCCCAGGACAGGAGTGGAGGCCCTGTCTTGTCAGCGTGGATTGGAAATGTCTCAACTTGTTGAGACTCTGAATTGGACTTGATTTGATTGAATTGGAAAAGTTTTTTTTTTAAAGTAACAATGACTACACTTCAAAAATGGCTTTAAGGCACTTTGTAGCGCCATATATTCCTAAAAGGTGCTGTATAAATGCAAGTTGCTTTTTAAAAATTGATGAATACCATCTTTTCAGCAATAGAAATGAGGAAATGGTATGAGTTTGATTTTGAAGAAAGACACATCCATAAATGAATGATGTTAATTTTAATTTTCCAATGCTTATCAGTATTTCCTGAAGCTTCTAGCGCCTGAGTGTGTTTTCTTAGTCTAAATCCAGTTTGACACTTTCAAAGCACAGTTATTTTCCTCGTACAAGTATGCACAGTACATTTTTTTTGTTTTTTTTAAAGAACTATCAATGATGTGTTTGTGGTCATATGTTTCTTTGTGAAACATTACTTTTGTCATAGACCAACTGTACAATAATTCTGCTCACTTAAGTTATCTTGTTGCTTTTCTGGGAGACCTCTTGCAGTTCAGGATTATTGTATAGCCTGTGTTGTCAAGCAACTGCTGTATTGGGGCAAATTCTCTAAGGCCGCTAGCCCAAACTGCAATTTGTGATGGCCTGTTGAATTGGGCAAGGGCCGAAATAGGATTCTCACCATGTGTCAAACCTGTTGCGAGTCTCCCAGCCTGCTGTGCTTGGCTCAATCAGGTTCTTATCCAGAGCGGGTGAGAACCTGACGACTACTAAAATGCATAAGAATACAATTACTGGGCTGGATGCCTGTTTCAGGATGCTCAGACTGGGCTGCAGGGGCTCAGATCAGGGGTCTTTCCCAAGGGATGGGGCATGTGTGGCAGGTTTTCCTCTGTAGCCTTGAGACCTCTGATGTGTCTGCGAGCATGTCAAGTTCAAAGATCTGTCAGATCGTGAAAATCTTCCCTCTGATGTGGGGGAAATCTGTCAAGTGCTTATTTCACATTGAATTTCAGTCCCCTTGAACGTTCCCAAGCCTCTGGCCATGCTGAGAAACCCAGAAGCTCTGAATTGGATTGTTTACATGCAATTTCACACTACAATGCCTTTTACGAGCCCTTTGATTGACAGGTCCAGGCTATTTCACAGTAGGTACTGGCTGTGTTCGTTTCTATTGCTCTTCACAGTCAATTAAATCTTCTCTTTTGAGCTGCTACAGTTTCTCGCCACAATTTTTTAAACATGCTTTCTCTTTGATCTGAAGTGCCTTCTCATGTGAGCAGCTGCTGGTGCTAACCACAGTTTTTTTATTAAACACGCTTTCTCTTTGTTCTGAAGAGCTTCCTAGAAAGACCAGGTACGCAGTCTGACTGCTTTGTTTCTCTTGGTGGGGTTTTTTCAACCTCTTATGCTGGAACAGCATGCTTGTAATGGTGGTTGATTTCAGCCATGGAAGAAGCCGCCACAACTCAGAAATTATCCTTCAAGGAATTCTCAATGAGGGCCTTCTAGTGGCCACTGTTCATTTCTCTGGATAGACATATGACTACGCCGGAGGACTCGGAGGCCCTTGCAGCCCCTGGATCATA
Organism: Mustelus asterias; assembly: GCF_964213995.1. Classification (NCBI taxonomy): domain Eukaryota; kingdom Metazoa; phylum Chordata; class Chondrichthyes; order Carcharhiniformes; family Triakidae; genus Mustelus; species Mustelus asterias. Next base: position 7,371,465 of record NC_135825.1, on the reverse strand, counting down.
GAAACCCTACAGTACAGAAAGAGGCCATTCGGCCCATCAAGTCTGCACCAACCACAATCCCACCCAGGCCCTACCCCCATATCCCTACATATTTGCCCACTAATCCCTCTAACCTACACATCCCAGGACACTAAGGGGCAATTTTAGCATGGCCAATCAACCTAACCCGCACATCTTTGGACCGTGGGAGGAAACCGGAGCCCCCAGAGGAAACCCATGCAGACATGAGGAGAATGTGCAAACTCCACACAGACAGTGACCCAAGCCGGGAATCGAACCCAGGTCCCTGACACTGTGAAGCAGCAGTGCTAACCACTGTGCTACCGTGCCACCCGTGGATTGAAAGTACCTTGAGGGGGGCAGGGCCTTTGGAGGGGAGGGGCGGGAGGGGTTGAGTCATCCTAATACCTGCAAGGTGTGGGGTGATATGGAGATGCCGGCGTTGGACTGGGGTAAGCACAGTAAGAAGTCTCACAACACCAGGCTAAAGTCCAACAGGTTCATTTGGCAGCACAAGCTTTCGTAATCTCGCTCCTTCTTCAGGTGAGTGAGGAGTTGTGTTCACAAACAGGGCATATACAGACACAAACTCAATTTACAAGATAATGGTTGGAATGCGTGTCTTTACGGGTAATCAAATCTTAAAGGTGCAGACAATGTGAGTGAAGAGAGGGCCAAGCACAGGTTAAAGAGGTGTGTATTGTCTCCAGCCAGGACAGTTAGTGAGATTTTGCAAGCCCAGGCAAGTCGTGGGGGTTACAGATAGTGTGACATGAACCCTGTCCTCATGTGTGTGGAACTTGGCTATCAGTTTCTGCTCAGCGATTCTGCGTTGTCGTGAAGGTCACCTTGGAGAATGCTTACCCGAAGATCAGAGGCTGAGTGCCCATGACTGCTGAAGTGTTCCCCAACTGGAAGGGAACACTCCTGCCTGACGATTGTCGAACAGTGTTCATTCATCCATTGTCGTAGCGTCTGCATGGTCTCCCCAATGTACCATGCCTCGGGACATTCTTTCCGGCACCCTATTAGGTAGACAATGTTGGCCGAGTTGCAAGGGTATGTACCGTGTACCTGGTGGATGGTGTTCTCACGTGAGATGATGGCATCCGTGTTGATGATCCGGTAGACCATACAGTTAGTAGTGCTGACAGGAGGTTACCCTTCTGCAGTGAGGGATTGGGGGTCCTCCCCTTGTCTGCCAGGGGTAGCAATGTCCACGGGAGTTGGGGTGAGGTGGGGGCTGGCACTGTATTCTGAGATTGCGACGCCCTTTAAAAATCTCTGTGAAGCCAGGCTTGCCGGAGTGTATGACATGGGGAATTTGTTTTCAGCCAGAGGAGTGGCTGAATCCCACCTGGTTACCGCTGCCAGTGCCAGTGGGAGACACACCATTTTCCCTACTGGCACTTTGATTTTATTTTCAGCAGAATCGTGGCCACAATTCTGCAAGCATTGGTTTTATGCCAGTTCCTAGAAGTAAGAGCGGTCCCGAATTAATAAGTCTCTGGTTTATTTTTTTCTTTTCTTTGGGGGAACATTGCCTGATGTGCACTTAGGAAAATAGACATATAATGACACAGGGCTTATTTTACTATTTTAATGTCTATTCCATTATCCATAATCAATTCCTAAATGGACTTGATGTCAGTTTCGGTTGCTTCTGTGATTTATCTCACTACAGCCCAGCAATTTATTGATCTGAACCCATCTAAGAACACAGATGAGAATTAAATTATGGAGCACAGCAGGACCAATGAGGCCAATGACAATTAACAAGGAAAGGAAAACTGGTGACAGTAAAGTTTCCCATTCATTAGACGTTCCACTGCTAGTAAGTGAAGAGATTTTGATGAGGGAAAATCAAAGCAAAGTTAAAAAAACCCCACAATAGCAGTTGGTTTATGCAAACATATTGCTCAGAATGAGAGAAGGTACACACGTCATGAACACTACTATCATATGCACAAACAATTCCAAAATACTTGACCAAAATAAATGACAACACATTTCTGTCTCTTGTTCATATAATGGTAAAAAGGGCATGTAACATAGAAACTAGAAGCAGGAGTAGGCCATTCGGCCCTTCGAGCCTGCTCCGCCATTCATTTTGAGCATGGCTGATCATCGAATTCAATATCCTGATCCTCCCTTCCTCCCATATCCCTTGATCCCTTTAGTCCCAAGAGCTGTATCTAATTTCTTCTTGAAATCAGACAACGTTTTGGCCTCAATTACATTCTGTGGTACTGAATTCCATACATTCACCACCCCTTGGGTGAAGAAATTTCTCACCTCAGTTCTAAAAGGTTATCCTCAAACTATGACCCCTAGTTCTGGACTACCCCACCATTCATAAAAATCACAGAAACCCTACAGTGCAGGAGGAGGCCATTCAGCCCATCGAGTCTGCACTGACAACAATCCCACTAGGCCCTACCCCCACTACCCCACACATCTGCCCCACAAATCTCTTTAACCTACACATCCCAGGACACTAAGGGGCAATTTTGCATGACCAATCAACCTAACCCGCTCATCTTTGGACAGTGAGAGGAAACCGGAGCACCCGGAGGAAACCCACGCAGACACAAGGAGAATGTGCAAACTCCACACAGACACTGATCCAAGCCGGGAATTAAACCCAGGTCCTTGGAGTTGTGAGGCAGCAGTGCTAACCACTGTGCCACCGTACCGCCAAACATTCTTTCTGAATCTACCGTCTAACCATATTAGAATTTTATAAGTTTCTATGAGATCCCATCTCACTCTTCTAAACTCCAGTGAATATAATCCTAACCGACTTAGTCTTTCCTCATATGACATACCTACCTTCCCAGGAATCAGCCTGGTAAACCTTTGCTGTACTCCTTCGATAGCAAGGACATCTTTCCTCAGATAAGGGCACTAAAATGGCACACAATATTCAGGTGTGGCCTCCCAACACCCTATACAATTGCAGCAAAACATCCCTATCCCTATACTCAAGTCCTCTCACTATGAAGGCTAGCATACCATTTGCCTTCTTTACTGCCTGCTGTACCTATATGCTTATTTTCAGTGACTGAAACACGAGGACTCCAAGGTCTTGTTGAGTAGAATCATAGAATCCCTACAATGCAGAAGGAGGCCATTCAGCCCATCGAGTCTGCACTGACCACAATTCCACCCAGGCCCTATTCCCGTAACCCCACATATTTACCCTGCTAATCTCCCTGACACTAGGGTTAATTTAGCATGGCCAATCAACGTAACCCACACATTTTTGGAGTGTGGGAGGAAACCCACGCAGACATGGACAAACCATAAGACATAGGAGCAGAATTAGGTCACTCAGCCTATCGAGTTTGCTCTGCCATTCAATCATGGCTGATTTTCTTTTTCATCCCCATTCTCCTGCCTTTTCCCCATAACTCCTGATCCCCATATCAATCAAGAACCTAGCTATCTTGGTGTTAAAGACACTCAATGACCTGGCCTCCACAGCCTTCTGCGGCAAAGAGTTAAACAGATTCACCACTCTCTGGCTGAAGAAATTCCTCCTTATCTCTGTTTTAAAGGATCGTCCCTTTAGCCCAGTGGTTCCCAAACTTTTTTCACTGGGCCGCACTTTCGGAATAAAAATTTGCTCGCGCCACACCGAATTTTTTATTGATAAGAAATACATTCAAAAACAAAAAAAAAACAACTCCTAGCAGTGCTTGATTCATAACATAGAACACAACTACTTTATAATATGATCATGGGACATCCAGAAAGTATAAAACAATGCAGCTACATAAAAACATGATACATCCCCAAAATATACTTATAGACGAGCCTCTTACATATGTAACCTTAAGTAAGTATACAAACTCAATGAGAGGTGTGAGCTTGTTTTTGTCGGGTAATCTCATTTATATTAGGTCTAATTTGAGACAAACAAACTCTCATCTCCTCATCAACACAAAGAAGCCTTTCTTTTTTCTGGTCCTTGATATTTGTCAGAGCTGAAAATCCCTGTTCACAACAATATGTCGTGGAGAACTGTAGAAGAATAGCTAATGCTCTTGAAGAGATGCGTGGATACTGTTTCTGGTTGTATATCCAAAAAGAGTCCAGTGGCATACTCCCGTGTTTCATTTTCAAGGTGCGATCACTCGAAATGAAGGCCATTTCCTCCTCCTCATCCAATATCAGACCCTGAACAGCTGGAATTCGCAAAGGGGTCTCTAACCCAGTTGAATTTTTCTGTAGACAACAATGGGAAGTAATGATCAATCTTTTCTACCAGTGTTGCAAGATGTTCCCGTATGAGGCCGTATAATTCATTGCTCGTTTTAAAACTTTTTACCAGTGGGAACATTTCGAGGCTATGTTGCATCGCTCTTCCGAGCCAGAGCTGAAGCTTTTTTTTTAATGCAGTTAGTTTGTCTGTATTTGTGAGGATATTGTCATCGCGGCCTTGCATACTGGCATTAAGCACATTCAACCGGGTAAAGATATCGGCCAAATATGCTAGCTTTGCACACCAGTCATTGTCATCCAGTTGGTGGTACAATGGGTTCCCTTCTTGTTCCAAATATTCTCTTAATTCGTTCTTCAGTTCCAACACCCGATTTAAAACTTTTCCGCGGGACATCCAGCGAACCTCCGAGTGCAGAATTAGGCATTGATGTTTTGATTCCATGTCTTTGCAGAGTTGAGCAAATAACAGCGCTTTTAGTGGTTTTGCTTTGATGAAGTTCACAATGCGTACAGTCTGATCTCGAACCAACTTCAAATCAGCCACAAGGGTCTTGGTGATTAATGATTCTCTGTGTAAAAAACAGTGAGTTGATATTACATCTGGATTTTTCTGTTTGATGAGTGCCGTCACGCCTCTCATATTCCCTATCATACATGGCGCTCCATCCGTACAAATTCCAATACAAGAATCCCATGAAATCTCAACTTTTTCCAAATACTCAGACAAGGTTTGGAAAATATCTTGTCCTCTGGTATGTTTTTCAAGTTCCTTGCAAAATAGAAACTGTGATTATTTTGTCATTGTGAATGAATATGATATAGGCAAGCAACTGTGCTTTTCCACTAATGTCGGTCGATTCATCAACTTGAATGGCAAATTTAGAATTCTTCATACTTTTGGAAACACGCTTCTCAATATTAGCTGACATATCAACTATTCTTCTGCGAATTGTATTATCAGACAAAGGAATTTCCATAACTTCTCGCTCAGCATCATCACCAAACAAAGTTTTCACAATCAAGCTGCAGGCAGGCTGAATCAATTTTTCAGCGATTGTATGTGGCTTTGTCTGTTGAGCAATCAATTCAGCCACTTGGTAAGATACAATCTCCATCTCATCTGAGACTGTCATTCGTTTTTCGAAATATGATCATTGGCATTTCTGCTGTTCCAAAAGCCTTTCAAAATATTGAACATCCTTGTTTGCCAGATTTCCATGTTTGACAACAGATGTCTTTTCATCTTGCTTGGGACCATATTGGAATTGGACAGCTTCTCACCACAGATCAAACACATAGGCCGAGGTACGTTTTCATCTCCAGTCCATGTGAAACCGAGACTCAGATAACTACCCATATATTGTCGACAAACTTTCTTTTTTGGAGGTTTGCTTGGGCCTGCTACTGGTGTAGAATTAAACGACTCTTCTTCAGCACTCTGTTCGAATGGCGATTCTGGATCACAACGTGGACTCGGATCGTCCTCAGCATCACTTGATGCTCTTGCTCTCACTTTGGAAAAATATCTATCCATGTTTAAATGTTTCTTTGATTGTCCTTGAATCTTCCCGCCACACTTGCCATCCTCTCTCGCCGCACCAGTGAGGCGCGCCGCTCCCTTTGGGAACCACTGCTTTAGCCTGACGTTGTGCCCTCTGGTTCTAGTTTTTCCAACTAGTGGAAGCATCCTCTCCACGTCCACTCTATCCAGGCCTCGCAGTATCCTGTAAGTTTCAATAAGGTCCCCCCTCATCCTTCTAAATTCCAACAAGTACAGACCCGGAGTCCTCAACCGTTCCTCATACGACAAGCAAACTTGCAAACGTGCAAAGAACGTGCAAACTCCACACAGACACAGACAGGCCAGAATTGAACCCGAATCCCTGGCGCTGTGAGGCAGCAATGCTAACCACAGTGCTAGCATGCCGCACTTAGCTCTCTATGCCCATTGGGCACTTGGGTGGAGAGAGGACAATGCCCTGAAACCCCTCAGACAATGATTGGCATCTTCACCAACAAAGTGCACAATATTGACAAATATATTGCTGGTTCCTCCTCTGTACAAATAACATTGTCTCTGGAACAAGTTAAAGTTTATTTATTATTAGTCACAAGTAAGGCTTACATTAACACTGCAATGAAGTTACTGTGAAATTCCCCGAGTCCGGCACCTGTTCCGGTCAAAGCACCTAACCAGCCCCTCATATAAATGCAGAAGTAGTGAGAAAACCTTAGATTTCTAAAAATATCCAACCCATTTCTTCTCTTCAAAAATAATTTGAGATGCATTTAAAATGGGACTGCATATTACACAGGACTATCAATGTAGAATAAATATAGAAGAGTGAGATTCATGATCACACAGAGTCAACATTTATTTGTATGATGACAGACATCAAAATAAACCACATTTTTAAACCCAAAAACTGGGTTTGGAGTTGGCTTGATCTGTATCACAAGTTTTAAGAATGTAATTTATTTCCATTCTAATCTTAATGCACGTTTACGAAATCACACCTAAATCGTCCAGCAAGTGTTGAAATCTGAATGGAACAAAATTCAACAGAATGGAAGAAAATGAGGGTTTTATGACTAAGACTTGCAAATCTTCTAATTTCATTTTTTGTTAAGTTTTTTTAAAATGCCCAACCTGAAAAAGAACGAAACACTTTCCTTTGTCCCCAACACTAGGTGAATTTAAAATATTTTGTCCACGTTGCTCCATCCGCCATTTAAAACCGTAATTGACGGACAACCGGCAATACCATTCTGCAAAGAGGGAGGTTTTGTTCGCCATCCACCCTTACAAATGCATCCTTGCACCAGATCATTTGATTTATCTTTCTTCTTGGCCATGAAAGATATTCATATACTGTTTAAAGTCATTACCTGAAGAGATCTTTCAAAACTATCCAGAATCTGAAGTATTTATTTTATCACACCCTCCCATTATTTATGTGGTATCTCCCGATTTTTGACGTCATTTTAGTTAACGGCTTTTCGGTTTGAATCTTTTGGCGGGATTTTGACTTGTGTTGGGGTTGTTAACCAAACTCTTCAAAATTATTCGTTTAGCAACGATAAATGGTTGAATTCGTGCCTAATCTTACTGATTTGTTTTTGAGTGTTCATAAATCTGCAATTTATTGTAGGAAAGTGAGTAGCAGATTGTGTGAAAAGTTAGGCATTGTAGAAAATAAACACAGAAAATGCTGGAAGTATTCAGCAGATCTGGCAGCAATCAGAGTACCATTTTCAGATTGTGACCTTCCTCGTTCAGAACCTTCTTTTTGTTGGTGTGGACAGTTGTGAGTTCCTCAAATCAATGACAATTGATAAGGGGAGGCAATTGCCTAGTGTTATTACCATTGGACCATTAATCCAGAAACTCAGCTAATGTTCTGGGGACCCGGGTTTGAATCCCGCCACGGCAGATGGTGGAATTTAAATTCAATAAAAAATATCAGGAATTAAGAATCTGCTGATGACCCTGAAACCATTATCAATTGTCAGAAAAACCCATCTGGTTCACTAATGTCCTTTAGGGAAGGAAATCTGCTCTCCTTACCTGTCCTGGCCTACATGTGACTCCAGAGGCACAGCAATGTGGTTGACTCTGAAATGGCCGAACAAGCCACTCAGTTCAAGGGATGAGCAATAAATGCTGGCCAGCCAGTGATACCCATGCCCCACGAATGAATTTTAAAAAATCAAGCTCGGGTCACTGTCTGTGTGGAGTTTGCACATTCTCCTCGTGTCTGCGTGGGTTTCCTCCGGGTGCTCCGGTTTCCTCCCACAGTCCAAAGATGTGCGGGTTAGGTTGATTGGCCAGGTTAAAAATTGTCCCTTAGACTCCTGAGATGCGTAGGTTAGAGGGATTAGCGGGTAAAATGTGTGGGGGTGGGGCCTGGGTGGGATTGTGGTCGGTGCAGACTCGATGGGCCGAATGGCCTCCTTCTGCACTGTAGGGATTCTATGATTCTATGAAGCACTTGTCACAGAGATAGTTTACTCCAAAACTGCCAAATGCAGTGCACGAGTTCTGCCCACGATCCCGGGAATAACTCCCATGCTCTTGCCACCTGAACTTTTATGTAGCTGCATCATCACGTTCTCAAGTGACCACTCGGTCTACCCATTTAGTTGGGACAACAGAGTGGCATGACTACGTGGGGTTACGGGGATAGGGGCCTGGGTGGGATTGTTGTTGGTGCAGGTTCGATGGGCCACCTTCTGCACTGTGGGGATTCTATGATCTGCCTGAACTATGGGGGTAAGAACGCTCTGGAGAGGGCATCAGCAAAGTACAGCTCCTTGCCATGCTTGTAGACGATGCTGAGATTGCAGTGTTGCAACTTTCGCATAAAGCTTTGCAACCATGCAGACACTATGTGGAGAGGCTTTTCTAAGTTGATTATGAGTGGCTCGTGATCTGTTTCAACCATTGCAAGGCGACCATACATGAAATCATGACATTTCTGACAGGCAAAGAGTAAAGCAATAAGTTTGTTTTGATCTGTGCATATTGAGTCTCAGTGTCAATGAGGGCTCCAGAAGCATAGGCTATTGATTTGCCATACTGGATGCAGCCTTCACCAAGTCTGTACTGGGAGGCGTCTGTTGATATGAGTACAAGTGCTCAAACATCAATGTACTGTAATATAGGTGGGGCTGTGAGTGCTTGCTTAAGTCTGATGAAGACCATTGTGTTGTGCTTTTGCCAGCATCGTTTGACATCCTGGTGGAGAGATGGACAAAGAAATCCAATGACCTCATTGTAGCATGGGATGAACTTAGGATGAACTCCTATTTATTGACTACAGCTCAGCCTTCAACACTGTTATTTCTCTGCGACTGGATCCTGAGCTTCCTAACTCACAGACCAGAATCATTAAGGACAGGCAACAACACCTCCTCCACGATCATCCTCAACACTGGTGCCCCACAAGGCTGTGTTCTCAGCCCCCTACTATACTCCTTATACACCCATGACTGTGTGGCTAAATTCCCCTCCAATTCGGTTTTCAAATTACTGACGACACCACCGTAGTGGGACAGATCTCAAACAATGACAAGACAGAGTACAGGAATGAGATAGAGAATCTGGTGAACTGGTGCGGCAACAATAATCTCTCCCGGAATGTCAGCAAAATGAAGGAGACTGTCATCGATTTCAGGAAGCATAGAGGAGAACATGCCCCGTCTACATCAACGCGGACGATGTAGAAATGGTCGAGAGCTTCAAGTTTTTAGGCGCCCAGATTACCAACAACCTGTCCTGGTCCCCCTATTCAGACACTATAGTTAAGAAAGCCCACCAATGCCTCTACTTTCTCAGAAGACAAAAGAAATTTGACATGTCAGCTATAACTCTCACCAACCTTTACAGATGCACCATAGAAAGCATTCTTTCTGGTTGTATCACAGCTTGGTATGGCTCCCGCTCTGCCCAAGACCGCAAGAAACTACAAAAGGTTGTGAATATAGTCCAATCCATCACGCAAACCAGCCTCCCATCCATTGACTCTGTCTATACTTCACGCTGCTTCGGCAAAGCAGCCAGCATAATTAAGGACCCCACACACCCCGGACATTCTCTCTTCCACCTTCTTCTGTCGGGAAAAAGATAAAAAAGTCTGAGGTCACGTACCAACTGACTCAAGACCAGCTTTTTCCCTGCTGCCGTCAGACTTTTGAATGGACCTACCTCACATTAAGTTGATCTTTCTCTATGTCCTAGCTATGACTGTAACACTGCATTCTCCACTCTCTTGCTTCCTTCTCTATGAATGGTATGCTTTGTCTGCATAGCGCGCAAGAAACAATACTTTTCACTGTATACTAATACATGTGACAATAATAAGTCAAATCAAATCAAATAATTACAAATAATCAAATAAGATGGTGCGGAACACTGTGCAAACTAATTCAGGCAGAGAGATCATCACACATAATCAAGGTGTGCCTGGTGTCAAAACAGGACAGTTAGGAAGATTTTTCCTCCACAGAACAGTATGGTGGGATTACATGTAGCGCGACATGAACCTGAGATCCCAGTTAAGGCCGTCCTTATGAGTGTGGGACTTGGCTATCAGCTTTTGCTCGGCGATTCTGCACTGTCATGCTTCTTGAAGGCCGCCTTGGAGAACACTTGCCCGAAGATCGGAGGCCAAATGTCCTTGGCGACTGAAGTATTCTCCGACTGGGAGGGGACACTCCTGCTTGGCAATTGTTGTGTGGTGTCCGTTCATGCATCGTCATAGTGTCTGCATGGTCTCGCCGATGTACCCAGGGCATCCTTTACTGCAGCCCATGAGATAAACTACATTGGCTGAATAGCATGAGTACGTACTGTGTACTTGGTCGGTGGTGTTTCCCCGTGTGATGGTAGTATCCGTGCTGATGATCTGGCATGTCCTGCAGAGGTACCATGGCAGGGTTGTGTGGTGTCGTAGTTGCTGTTCCCCTGAGGACTGGGTAGCTTGCTGCAAACTATGGTCTATTTGAGGTTAGGCGGCTCTTTGAAGGCGAGTAATGGAGGCGCAGGGATGGCCTTGGCGAGATGTTCGTCGTCACTGATGACATGCTGAGGGCTGTAAAGAACCTGGCGTAGTTTCCCCACTCCGGGCAAGTACTGGGTGACAAAGAGTACTCTGTTGGATGTGTCCCATGTTTGTCTCCTGGGGAGGGCATTGTGGTCTTTCGCTGTGACATGTCGGAACTGTCGATTGATGAGTTGTACATCGTATACCATTTTTACGCGGTCGCTTTTCAGCGTCCATAGGTGTCCATCGCATTCCTCTTCATCCGAGCAGATCCTATATATACACAGGGCTTGTCCATAGGGGATGGCTTCTTTAATGTACTTGGGGTGGAAGCTGGAGCAGTGGAGCATCGTGAGGTAATCCATGAGCTTATGGTAGAGTGAAGTGCTGAGGTGTCCGTCCTTGATGGAAATGGATGTGTGCAAAAATGAGACTGATTCTGAAGAATAGTCCATGGTGAGTCTGATGGTGGGATGGAATTCATTGACGTCCTCGTGTCATTTCAGTGATTTCTTGCCGTGAGTCCTGTTGCAGGGCAATATCAAGGATCGTGTCTTTTATATTTTAATTTATATGTCCGTTCATATTTTATTTGATTTCAGTGTAATACATGTAGAGTTACATAGGGCAAGTCCAGAGAGCCAGGCCTCACCAGCGGGAAGAAAAGGGTTAACGTAGACAACTAGAGGCCTGCTCTGCCGACAGATAACGATTAACGCATGCTATCAACTTTGAATGTGCAGAAGGTCTTTCTGAATTATCACGACAATGGGAGAACTGGCATTAAGACAGCCAGGCTCCATACAGTCTAGTGGGGTCATAGTCTTCTGTAAAACATGATCACCTAGCAGAGGAGGGGAACGATTAACACATCGTCGTAAATCAGTTGGGCAAATACAACGCTTTGACATAATCGGGTAAACGGAACTGTCCAGAGAAATGATCAACAGAGATGTACTGAACAATGGAGTTTGCATAATGAGATTAGAAGAGCCATCTTGTATCCAACTCGAGGAATTAATACGCTAATGTAAATCTTTGCGACTCAAATAAGTATAATAACCTATACAAATCTACAATGGTCAGAGAGAACTCGCAGGCAACCTGAGATTTCAGGCCGGAGTTCATCCCTCCCTCATGCATGTGGAATAAAATTTTTTCTTGAAGTTCAACACGGTCTCCAAGCCTCGACTCATTTTATTTCCCTCCTACAGTCAAGAGGAAAAGAATGTTGTCATCGATGTATTTTGTGTATAGCGTTGGTTGGAGGTCCCGTGTGGCGAAGAAGTCTTTCTTGATCTAGTGCATGAAGATGCTGGCATATTGGGGTGCGAATTTGGTCGCCATGGCTGTTCTGTGTGTCTGGATGAAAAACTAGTTGTCAAAGGTGAAGACGTGGTCAAAGATGAAGCGGATGAGTTGTAGGGTGACGTCTGGAGACTGGCTTTTGTTGTTGTTGAATACTGAGGCTACTGCAGTGATGGGGGGTGCTGGCATAGAGTGCCGAGACATCAGCATGGGGAGTATGTGAGATGAGAGCAAGTAGGATGCTCTGAGAGTCTGGGTCGAGGGTCTTGATCAGTCTATTGAGTTGGCGGGTGTGTTCTCTGATCGGATCGGCGGGTAACTGTAGTGCTCCTGGTTGTTCAGTTGTCGGTATATATCCTTGCAACAGTCTGTTCTGTTCTGTATAACGATGGCTCCTCCTTTGTCTGCTGGTTTGATGATGTTGTTGTGGTTGGTCTTGAGGATGTGGATGGCATTGCATTATGCTTGGACTATCTTGTGAGTGCGGCTGATGAATCTGGCATTGACACATCTCCTGACGGCTTGAGCATACATGTCGAGCCTAGGGCAGCGACCTTCTGGAGGGGTCCAATTCAACTCTTTCCTCTTTGGTTGCTGCACTGCAGGTCCATCTGTCAGCTGTTCCGTTCATTGCTTGTTTGATTGGGTTCGCTGCTGACATCTTGGGGTTTGTGGAAGAATTCCCAGAGCCTCATTCGCCTGATGAATTTTTCTGTGTCCGCCGCGAGACCGATGGGGTCCATTTTGGTGGTGGGGCAGATGTTGAGCCCTTGGCTGAGAACTTCGATTTCGTCCGGTTGAAGGGTGTGGTCAGACAAATTGATAATGGACTTCCCTGAAGTGGTACCAGTTTCAACCATGGTACCCGAGGAGGCTTGGTTGCTGCTCATGGTGATGCCGAGTTTCTTATGTTTCCTGTTGATTGTGTGCATGTAGATAGCATAGTTCAGTTGCTTCATCGACTTAGCGGTTTCTTATAGCTGGTCTGCTATCAGAGACATGAATGTGGTTCGTTTCGAGGATTCCTTATCTTGCAGGATTTGCCAGAACCTGCATTTCACATTGAGAATGCTGAACACCTTGGCATTTGGCATGTCTGCAATTGCCTGTTCCACTGTCTTAATAGGGTGATGTGGTCTGAGCAGCATTTTGTTCAAGTGCACTAAGTCAATGCATATCCTAACTGTTCCATCTTTTTTTTGACAGCAGCCACCGTTGCTGTAACCCATTACGTGGCCTTGTCTGTAGGAGTTATGGCACCTAGTGCCGTTATCCAATGGAGCTCACCATGACTTTCTGCTTCATGGCTACAGGTACTCTTCTTGGAAAACAGAACATTGATGCTACTAAACCATCTAGTCTCATGTGGTATACATCTGGTAGCTTACCAATGCTGTCATTGTTGAAAAGGTCTCGACATGCTGTTATCTCTGGGGTTTGGTGTTGTAGGGCATGCACTTCTGGACCAAAGTGAATGAGCTCCAGTGCAATGTTGTCCTGAAGCCCCAGTAAAGGCTTTACATTCTGGTCAACTATATGGAACTTGAAATGTCCCTGTGTGCAGTGGAGGGTTGCTACACGTTCAGTGTGGCTTGTCTGTCTGCCATAAGCCATGAGGTGCATCTCGGTTCTGGGATCTGGTGCTGCATCCCGTAACTTTTGGCCGGATATTACAATATCCTTTGCTCCAGTAACAATCTTGACTTTAAGTCTGACGTTATTATTAATTATGTTAAGAGTGGTGAAGATCTCACTTCTGACGTTGTCAACACTGTTGCAATAGAGTATTGTTGGAGGCTGTGAAGCTTCACTATTTTGGTTGAACTCCAATTCATTCACCTCAGAAGCTCCTACCCCTGGAGGATCGAGTCACTGCCATGTTGCAGATGGCAGAGGAAAGCTGCTGTGGTTTGGATCTGTAGCATTTAGCAAAGTGGTTCCATTTCCTGCCTCTTTTACTATATGCAAAACAAGCTGTTCTGTTCAGTGAATGCTGGCCACTGCAGTTGCCATGATGTGGAGATGCCAGCGTTGGACTGGGGTAAGCACAGTAAGAAGTCTCACAACACCAGGTTAAAGTCCAACAGGTTTATTTAGCAGCACTAGCTTTCTTCAGGTGAAGAAGGGGCTTGGGGCTCCGAAAGCTAGTGCTGCCAAATAAACCTCTTGGACTTTAACCTGGTGTTGTGAGGCTTCTTACTGCACTGCAGTTGCAGCAGGACACCCCTGTACTATGAATACCTTGGTTTCCTGCCTAAAACCTCTGCTTCATTTCTTTGATTGCTCATTTAACATTCAGATATTGATGTCTGCTTGTAACATTGTCTTTTTCTCACAGTAGCTGCTTGCGGACTGAATCGATATATAACCCATAATCTACGCAATCCCTGATCAGGTCTTCGTGAGAGTTCTGAATGCACATTCTTTGCTGTGTAAGATTGTATTGACTCATCTGCTTTCTGGTTTGTGGAATTGAATGCATGTCTATCAAGGATTAGGTTTTTTACTGGGAAGCAAATATTCTTGAATTGTTTCAGGATTATCTCGGGATCTTCCTTTTCCTTCTTTGTCTGGAAGACTAATGACTTAAATTTTTTGACTGCCTCAGGGCCTACAGTGTTTAATAGTGCAAAAGCATCACTTATTCATGAAGGAACAGGCATGGCAGTGGACGCAGGAGTGTGAGAAGACTTACCAGACAGGGAATACGGTGTTGAAGGACTCCAGGGTCCTAGTTCATTTTAACCCCAAATTACCTCTTCAGCTGGCCTGTGATGCTTTGCCAAATAACGTAGGAGCAGTTATATCCCATGTGATGGCAAATGGAGAAGGTAGGCCCATTTCATTTGCATCTAGGTCACTCTCCAAAGTGGAAGAAAACTATGCGCAAATTGAGAAGGAGGCACTGGGCATCATTTTTGGGGTTTCCAAGTTTCAGCACTATCTGTATGGCAGAAAGTTTGTCTTACTGACAGATCACAGACTGCTGACTAAGATTTTGGGACCTCACTCAGGGATTCCATCTATTGGCCGCAGCTCGTTTGCAGCAGGGGTGTCGATATTTTCAGGCCATTCGTATGAAATCCGTGACCTTCAGTCGGATAACATGCAAATGTGGATGCGTTATCCAGGCTGCCTTTGCCTTGTCATAAAGAAGTCCTGGATGAGTTTATCCAGATCACGTACTTTTCACAAGATGCTAAGATACCGATTATAGCTGCGAAGGTGAAACATGCCACATAGAAGGATCCCATATTGAGTCAAGTCGTAGCCCTCATCCTCAAGGGAAGGACAAGCCATCAGAAGATTCTGGAACTGAGACCATATCTAATCCAGCAGTAAGAATAGACGGTGCAGGACTGTTGTTTGTTGTGGGACATGCAGGTTGTCATTCCCCCTTCCTTGAGGAGCAAAGCGTTGGGACAACTGCACCAAGGACAGCTAGGGTGCTGCAGATGAAAGGGCTGACCTGCAGTTATGTGTGGTGGCCAGAAGTTGATGCCAGCGTTGAGGAGAAAGTAGGCAAAATTCGGAAGACACCACCCACGATACCATTGCACCCATGGGAATGGCCAAACGGGCCTTGGGAGCACGTCCACATAGATTTTGTGGGGCCGATGGCCAGCCATATGTTATTAATGACTGACAATGCACACTCCAAGTGGCCAGAAGCGATATGTATGACGTCGCAATCACAGAAATGACCCTTGACAAGCTCGATGACACCTTGGCTAGATTTGGATAGCCATGATGTGAAGATGCCGGCATTGGATTGGGGTAAGCACAGTAAGAAGTCTCACAACACCAGGTTAAAGTCCAACATGTTTATTTGGTAGCACAAGCCATAAGCACCTCACCTGATGAAGGGGCAGTGCTCCGAAAGCTTATGGCTTGTGCTACCAAATAAACCAGTTGGACTTTAACCTGGTGTTGTGAGACTTCTTACTGTACTAGATTTGGATATCCAGACCAGATTGTAAGTGACAACAGACCGCAGTTTGTGTCACGGGACTGCATGGAATTCGTCATGTAAAGTCTGAGCCCTACCACCCAGAGATGAATGGGTTAGCATAGTGTTTTGTACAGTCTGTTAAACACTCCTTGGAAGCTTCATGGGGGGAGGGGTCATTGAT
Source organism: Mustelus asterias (assembly GCF_964213995.1). Taxonomy (NCBI): domain Eukaryota; kingdom Metazoa; phylum Chordata; class Chondrichthyes; order Carcharhiniformes; family Triakidae; genus Mustelus; species Mustelus asterias. Next base: position 7,355,252 of record NC_135825.1, on the reverse strand, counting down.
GCAAAGATTAAACCAGTTCTTAAGTGTGTACAGGAACACTCCCTATGCAACAACTAAATGCTCCTGGTGGCGTTGATGTTTGGGAGGCAGTTATGTACAATGTTTGACCTACTGAGGCCTGATGAGACAAGACAGGTGTTGGAGAGGAACCAGGATGCGCAGATGGGCCGTCAAGTCAAAAAAGCCAAGGTGTGGGCATTTCAGAAGGACAAGTTGGTATTTGTTAGGAACTACTCTTCGGGGGAGAAGCGGGCTCCGGTGCAATTGTAGCCAAGACTGTTCTAAACCGTGGAAACTCAGACGTGTTAATTTGGCGTTGGCATGTGGGCTAACTGCTGGCGGCCCCACATCAAGTTGGGGGGGGAGCCGCATCAACAACTTAAGAGGAGTTCTGCACGATGCCAGCAGAGGTACCAGGAGAGGGAGGCATTGAGTGAATAGCTCCTCCTTCTACAGAGGAAGCTGGGGGGTTAGTATTGGCCAATGACAATGTGCAGGAAGAGGGGTCACTGATGGTGGCTTCGCCAAGACCACAATCACCAAGGATGAACCTAAGGCTGGCTCCAGTTCTCAGAAAACAACCTCCACGGGACTGTCGCCACCCTGACAGATTGATCATGTCAATGTAGTATGGACAATTAGTATGGACAATGTAGTATGGACAATGTAGTATTGTCAATGTAGTGTGGACAATGTAGTATGGGGTGGGGGGGACTAAAGGAAGGAATGTATCATTTTAAAAAATATTTTGTGGGTTCATCACAATGTATTGGACTATTATGTAAAAACAAAAGTTATAATTGTATGTAAATAGTTAAAAAAACTATTGCTGTTATGGGGGATTGTTGTTTTAAAAAAAACAAAGAATAAAGAAAAGTACAGCACAGGAACAGGCCCTTCAGCCCTCCTAGGCTGTGCCGATCATGATGCCCTAACTAAAAAAAAGCCTTCTGCCCTTACTCGGTCCGTATCCCTCTATTCCCTCTCTATTCATGTACCCATCCAGATGTCTCTTAAATGTTGCTAGTGTTCCTGCTTCCACCACATCCTCTGGCAGCGCATTCCAGGCACCCACCACTCTCTGCGTAAAAAACTTCCCCCGCACATCTCCCTTAAACTTCCCCCCTCTCACCTTGAACCTGTGTCCCCTTGTAATTGACACTTCCACCCTTGGAAAAAGCCTCTGACTAACCATCCGGTTTATGCCTCTCATAATTTTGTAGACCTCTATCAGGTCTCCTCTCAACCTCCATCTTTCCAGTGAAAACAATCCTAGTTTATTCAACCTCTCCTCATGGCCAACAGTCTCAAGACCAGGCAACATCCTAGTGAACCTATTTTGCACTGTCTCCAAAGCTTCCACGTCCTTCTGACAACGTGGTGACCAGAACTGCACGCAATACTCCAAATGCGGCCTAACCAAGGTTTTATATAGCTGCAACATGATTTCCCAACACCTGGACTCAGTGTCCCGGCTGATGAAGGCAAGCATGCCATATGCCTTCTTAATCACCTTGACCACCTATGTTGCTACTTTTAGGGAACTGTGGACCTGCACGCCCAGATCCCTCTGTATGTTAATATTCCTAAGGGTTCAGCCATTTACAGTATAATTCACACCTAAATTTGATCCTCCAAAATGCATCACCCTGCATTTGTCCGGATTAAACTCCATCTGCCACTTCTGTGCCCAAGTCTCTCATCTATCCATATTCTTTTGTATCCTCTGACAATCCTCGGCACTATCAGCAACTCCGCCAATCTTTGCGTCATCCGCAAACTTACTAATTAGACCACCCACATTTCCTCCAGATCATTTATATATTACAAACAACAGCGGTCCCAGCACTGATCCCTGCGGAACACCACTAGCCATTCTGAAAAACACCCATCCACCATTACTCTCTATCTTCTATAGCCAAGCCAGCTCTGTATCCATCCAGCCAGCCCACCCCGAATCCCATGTGATTTTAGTTTTTGTACCAGTCTGTCATGTGGGACCTGGTCAAGTGCCTAAACTCCTTACTAAAGTTCATATAAATACAGTCCTTCCCTCATCAATTTTCTTTGTCACCTCTTCAAAAGGGGAGGAGTGTTATGTATGTTGGGGTGCAGGCCCATTAAGGGAACGGGTCGGGTGACCCTGGGTGTGGAGTGATCTGCCCGAGAACCACACTGAGAGGTAGTTTGGAGTGTGGAGCAAGTAAGACCTGCAATAAATACCTATGGTCCCTGACACCTGTCTGTGGAGTGAGTTCTTGAGATTACCCCTCAGTAGTAATGAACTTAACAGCAACAAAGATAGTTTATTCCAAAACTCAATAGCTACATGCAGTATTTGTGCTCTGCCCACGATCCCAGGGATAACTCCAGTGCTCCCGCCATATGACCTCTTATGTAGCCGTGTCATCACATTCTCACGTGACCACTCGGCCTACAGTTGGCTGTGACTAAAATAAAATCATTTTTTTCACAGGAGACTGACAAGAGGAGGCCATTCAGCCCTTTGTGCCATTGCTTGGATTTGTATGTTGCTTTCTCTCACACAGCCAATGATGTACATTTAATTGGTTTGACCACAAATGCAACAGCCAGTTTCCCCACAGAAATGACCTATAAGCAGATAAATTACCAGACAATCTTTTGATAGTGTTGGTCAGGACACCAGAGAGAATTCCCTTGTTCTCTTTTTATGTTTGCCTGAGCGAAGAGTTTATCATTGAAGATGCAACATTGACACTTAAAAGCCATTGATATATTTTGATTGCTCGACTCCTGCTTTGTGGACTTTGATCGAGAACAAGATAAAACTCAGCCATGTTGTGCCCTGTGTTTACATGCCATTACCACTTATGCAAAAAAGTGCAGCCTTCTGTCTCATCAGATGACCAGATTTGCATCATGGTGGTCAACTCTGATAAGCATCACCCGGTGTGGGAGCCCAACTTGGGCTTGGCAATCTCTGCTGCATTTGCTGCAGAGAAAGACAATAGATGAGAAGCTATATATTTCTCTGGTCTCTGTTTTTTCTGGCTCTTCTTCTTGGCCAGCTGGGTTTTTTGTCACTGCTCACCTTTTCCAGTGCCCTTCCAAACGGTCAGCCTGTAGAGGTCACGGACATCAACAGCTGTCTCCCAGTTGTCAGTATCAATGTTGGTCACCTTCATAATAAGTCTCACAACACCAGGTTAAAGTCCAACAGGTTTATTTGGTAGCAAAAGCCACTTTTGCTACCAAATAAACCTGTTGGACTTTAACCTGGCGTTGTGAGACTTCTTACTGTGTTTACCCCAGTCCAACGCCGGCATCTCCACTTCATGTCATCTTCATAATACAGGATTTTGGAATAAAAATGCAACATCACTGATTCAATCACTATAAATCCTTTTCAAGGTGATTAGAACTTAATGCTGTGCTCTCGGTGTGGCCTTACTTGTGTTTTAAACAGTTCTGGCATAACGTATCTACTCTTTTGTACTCTACTCCTGCAAGGCATATTCCATATGCCTTCTTAACCATCTTATCTACCTGTCCTGCTATCTTCAAGGATCTGTGGGCATGCATTCCAAGATCCCTTTGTTCCTTTATGATTCGCAGTATCCTATCATTTATTGTATATTCCCTTGTCCTGTTTGCCTTCACAAAATTCATTACCTCACGCTACTCTGGATTTAATTCCATTTGTCATTTTTTTTGCCTGCCTGACCATTGATATCTTCCTGAGGAGGCACCAGGGTATGAGAGATTTTGGCCGAACAAAAGGAGGGTCAATTGGAGCAATTGCATTTGATGTAGTCTACATGGGTCTTAGCAAAATTTTTGCCATGTCCCACATGTCAGACTGATCATGGGATCCAAGGACATGTGGCAAATTGGATCCTATCTGCTTCAAGAAGAAGACCATCATCCCAGTACCAAAGAAAAGCCAAGCAACGTGCCTTAATGACTATCATCCGCTGGCTCTGACATCCATCATTATGAAGTGCTTCGAAAGGCTAGTAATGGCACAAATCAATTCCAGCCTCCCTGACTGCCTGGATCCATCACAGTTCGCCTACCGCCACAGCAGACCCATAGCAGACGCCATCTCCCTGGCCCTGCACTCAACTCTGGAACACCTAGATAACAAAGATACCTATGTCAGACTCCTATTTATTGACTACAGTTCACCCTTCAACACCATTATTCCTACGAAACTCATCTCCAAGTTCCGTGGCCTGGACCTCGGCTCCTCCCTCTGCGACTGGATCCTGAACTTCCTAACCCACAGACCACAATCAGTAAGGATTGGCAACAACACCTCCTTCTCGATCATCCTCAACACCGGTGCCCCACAAGGCTGTGTTCTCAGCCCCCTACTATACTCCTTATGTACCTATGACTGTGTGGCCAAATTCCCCTCCAACTCGATTTTCAGGTTTGCTGACGACACCACCGTAATGGGTCGGATCTCAAATAATGATGTGACAGAGTACAGGAATGAGATAGAGAATCTGGTGAACTGGTGCGGCGACAATAATCTCTCCCTCAACATCAATAAAATGAAGGAAATTGTCATTGACTTCAGGAAGCGTAGTGGAGAACATGTCCCTGTCTACGTCAGTGGGGACAAACTAGAAATGGTCAAGAGCTTCAAGTTTTTAGGTGTCCAGATTACAACAACCTGTCCTGATCCCCCCATTCCGACACTATAGTTAAGAAAGCCCACCAATACCTCTACTTTCTCAGAAGACTAAGGAAATTTGGCATGTCAGCTACGACTCTCACCAACTTTTACAGATGCACCATAGAAAGCATTCTTTCTGATTGTATCACAGCTTGGTATGGCTCCTGCTCTGTCCAAGACCGCAAGAAACTACAAAAGGTCGTGAATGTAGCCCAATCCATCACACAAGCCAGCCTCCCATCCATTGACTCTGTCTACACTTCCCGCTGCCTGGGCAAAGCAGCCAGCATAATTAAGGACCTCATGCACGCTGGACACTCTCTCTTCCATCTTCTAATGTTGGGAGAAAGATACAAAAGTCTGATGTCACGTACCAACCGACTCAAGAACACCTTCTTCCCTGCTGCCGTCAGACTTTGAATGGACCTACCTTGCATTAAATTGATCTTTCTCTACACCCTAGCTATGACTGTAACGCTCTCTTGTTTCCTTCTCTATGAACGGTATGCTTTGTCTGTACAGTGTGCAGGAAACAATACTTTTCACTGTATACTAATACATGTGACAATAATAAATCAAATCAAATCAAGTTCGAAGCTTTCTTCCTCACTACGAACTATACACCCAAGTTTTGTATTATCCGGAAACGTATTAAGCCTGCATCATGCAATTAAGTTGAATAACATATACCACAAGAAGCAAGGGATCTAGTAGTAAGCCTTGTGGAGCTTTATTGGAAACAGTCTTCCAGTCACAAAAACATGTGCGGATCATTACCCTTTGCATCCTCCTGCTGAGCCAATTTTGGATCCAATTTGCCACATGTCCTTGGATCCCATGGACTCTTAATTTCTGATCAGTCTGACATATGGGACTTTGTCAAAAATCTTGCTAAGATCCATGTCGACTACATCAAATTGCTCCAATTGACCCTGCTTTGGTCAGGCCAAAATCTCTCGTCCCTGGTACCCTCTCATCCAATCCCTCATACCTCTAATTTTTCATGATCTTAACAAAGTGCATCACAATGTACTTTAATCAACTCAAGCAGCTCACTCAGGAAAATCAATCATTTGATTTTATGACACCTTAATTGAAACATACATTATGTTTTAGACATGTTGAAAAATTATTTTAAAGGTGCATCATTATTGAGATTTGAACATTTCAGTTTAAAGTTTATTTATTAGTCACAAGTAAGGCTTACATTAACACTGCAATGAAGTTATTGTGAAATTTCCCTAGTCGCCACACTCCAGCACCTGTTTGGATTAATGCACCTAACCAGCACATCTTTCGGACTGTGGGAGGAAACCAGAGCACCTGGAGGAAACCCACACAGACACGGGGAGAACGTGCAAGCTCCACACAGACAGTGACCCAAGCCAGGAATCGAACCCGGGTCCCTGGCGCTGTGAGGCAGCAGTGCTAACTACTGTGCCGCCCCCTTGAGAAGAGCCTTATCTGCAGTTGGTGCTGCGCCCCTAATAACAGCTGAAATCATAAACTTCCTTCATATAGAACTGCAAGAGTTAATATCAAGTGATGACACAGCGTATGCTGCTCAATCTTGCTCTTCATTTTAGGAAATACAATTTAACTTGGAATTTAAATCGTTTCACAGAAGCATGTTGGTGGTGACACAATCATAGTAATCACTTTCATACTGCCAACAATGCCAATTAAGGCTTAATTGTTAAAAAAATGCACATGCCTTATTTGTTCCACATTAATAAATAGAAGCCAAAATTTAAAATGTGGAAAAATCAAAGCATAAGTAACAAAAAGCTGCAACACAGCCAAAAGGAAACTGCAATGTCACCACTAGGGGGTGGTAGAATCCAATGAATAGTTGAAGTTAGCAACAAATGTGCAAATACTGAGCAACAGAAGACACAAAATCACCTCCCCTTTCAAATGTTAATTTATCATCTTGCTGTGGGATTGGATGCATTAAGTTTTAATTGAGAAACCAAGAGGTCAAAATCCATAAATTGAGGGAAAAACCAATATTGAAGAGCATCCCAGGAGCAGTAGGAGAGAGTCCATTGGGTCTTAATTTTAATGCAGAGAAAAGGAACAGTTCATAGAATGATTCATTTCAGGTTTACTGGGAACTTGAGCTGAGCTGAAACAAAGAAAAATTGTGGCTTTTACAGAGCACCTTTTTACATCTCCGAAATGTCTTAAAGCACTTCTCATGCTGATGCTTTGATTTTCAATGATTGGCATGACATTATGGGCAAACATAGCAGCCATTTTGTACACAGGCAGATCCTGGCAACAAAATGATTTTGGTGGGTGAGGGAGGGTTGTTGGCCACGACATTGGGAAAACACACTGTTATTCATTTAATGTCCCATAGGATCTTTAATATTCTTCTGTTACCTCTCCATTAACCAGGCAGCCAAGGATGTAGGGTGTGAGGGACAGAGAACAAATGGGAAATGCTCCTCATGGGGGAAGCAAAACTTATTTCTCAAGAACAGAGGAAAGGCAATGTAAACAGGGAAAGGTAGCAACTATGGTGACCTAAAACTACTAAAAGATAGTCTACACCTACCATACTGTATGTCGGAACATAGGAGATAGGAGAAGTTGGCCATTTGGCCCATTGGGCATGATCCTCTCTCCATTCAGCTCGATCATAGCTGATCTTCAACTCAACACCATTTTCGCACACTATCCCAATACATATCCATGTCGTTTATACAATAGATTTTGTTTAAAAATACATACTTTCTGGCGTAACTCATGATGGTTCTTCATGAAAAATACAAACATGTACTAGTTATTCAGAAATATGGTGATGGGAGGGTATGTGTTTCACTGCCATAGGATGATAACTCCTATCTTCTTGGCAATAATTTTGATTTCTGCCCTGACTAGATGGTGCTTTTTTATTCATTAATGGCGAGGTCAATATTATTGCCCTTTACTGCAGCCACTGTATGCCAGTGGAGGAGGGAGTGAATGTTTAAAGTTTATTTATTAGTGTCACAAGTCGGCTTACATCAACACTGCAATGAAGTTACTGTGAAAATCCCCTAGTCGTCACATTCCGGCACCTGTTCGGGTAACACTAAGGGAGAATTTAGCACGGCCAATGCACCGAACCAGCACATCCTTGGAGTGTGGGAGGAAACTGGAGCACCCGGAGGAAACCCACGCAGACACGGGGAGAATGTGCAAGCTCCGCACAGACAGTGACCCAAGCCGGGAATCAAACCCAGGTCTCTGGCACTGTGAGGCAGCAGCGCTTGCCACTGTGCCTCCCTCCGTGCCGCCCCCCCCCCCCACCGTGCCGCATTTAAGGCAATAGATGGTGTGCCAATCAAATGTGCTGTTTTGTCCTGGAAGTTGTTAAGCTCGAGTGTTGTTGGAGCTGTAGTCATTCAGAGAAGTGGAGAGTATTCCATCACACTCTTGATTTGTGTCTTATAGATAATGGAAAATATGGGCGGCACGGTAGCGCAGTGGTTAGCACTGCTGCTTCACAGCTCCAGGGTCCTGGGTTTGATTCCCGGCTCGGGTCACTGTCTGTGTGGAGTTTGCACATTCTCCTTGTGTCTGCGTGGGTTTCCTCCGGGTGCTCCGGTTTCCTCCCACAGTCCAAAGATGTGCGGGTTAGGTTGATTGACCAGGTTAAAAATTGCCCCTTAGAGTCCTGAGATGCGTAGGTTAGAGGGATTAGTGGGTAAATATGTGGGGCTTGGGTGGGATTGTGGTCGGTGCAGACTCGATGGGCCGAATGGCCTCCTTCTGCACTGTAGGGTTTCTATGATTTGGGGAATTTACTTGCCACAGAATATCCAGCATCTGACCTGTTCTTATAGCCACAGTTTCTAATAAATGGAATTCTTTTCCACAGAAAGTTGTGGAAGCCAGGACATTGAGTGTATTTAAGAGATAGATAGATTCTTCATTGGTAAAGGGATCAAAGGTTACGTGAAAAAGGTAGGAGAATGGGGTTGAGAAATTTATTAGCCATGATTGAATGGCAGAGCAGACTCGATGGGCCAAATGGCCTAATTCTGCTCCTATATCTTATGGTCTTATATATGACTTGTCCAGTTGAGTTTCTCGTCAATGTTAACCCCTAGAATGTTGATGGTGAGCATACACCCCCATTGAAAGTCAAGGGAAGGTGGCTGAACTCTCAGTTGTTGGAGATGGTCATTTGTGTGGCATAGAGCTAGTTGTCACTTATCCGACCAAACCTGAATGTTGTCCAGGTCACACTACATGCAGCAAAGACTGTTTCATTACCTGAGGAGTTGCAAATGAAACTGAACAGTATGCATCAGTTCCCATTTCTGACTTTGTGATGGAGGGAAGACCATTGGTGAAGGAGCTGAGGAACTCCTGCAACGATGTTGTAACTTTTCACACAACTGCCAGAAGGGGAAAAAATCAATTTGGTCGCAGGTTTCATAAATGTGGAATTGTATTAAATATAGAATAAAAGATATCTGAGAATGATTATGAAGCTATAATTCTATCAAGGAGCAGAGGCAATTTACATATAAAATAATGGATTCTAGGTGAGATTACAAGGAGGTAATCTATTCAAGTGGTTGAGATGATGATAAAACTGAATTCTGATCATTTGAATTCAGAATGAGACTACATTCTTTTTTTTTAATGTGTCTTGTCTCCTGCCAAATGCGGATGTGTTTCATTTTCTGGCAATTACATTTCTTACCTTGATGAACCTAAAAATTAAGCTGTGGATGCACAATTTGGTAATACTTCAGGGGGGATTATTGTCAGTTCAATAAACGCATAGTATGAAGTATTTATAAACTTTTATTCACCCCACCTGATTCAAATTAGAAAAAGGGAAGTGCTTTTCCAATACTAATACAGGGCGGCACGGTAGCACAGTGGTTAGCACGGCTGCTTCACAGCTCCAGGGACCTGGGTTCGATTCCCGGCTTGGATCACTGTCTGTGTGGAGTTTGCACATTCTCCTCGTGTCTGCGTGGGTTTCCTCCGGGTGCTCCGGTTTCCTCCCACAGTCCAAAGATGTGCGGGTAGGTTGATTGGCCATGCTGAAAAATTGCCCCTTAGTATCCTGGGATGCATAGATTGGAGGGATTAGCGGGTAAAATATGTAGGGATATGTGGGTAGGGCCTGGGTGGGATTGTGGTCGGTGCAGACTCGATGGGCCGAATGGCCTCTTTCTGTACTGTAGGGTTTCTATTCTATTTTTCCAAATGATCCATCTTTAGTGCTTACTTGAAAATAACATTTTCAATCAACAACTGGTAATTCATGGGGGTTGCTAGGTAACAAAACACAATACCAGTTGCCTAGAGGATACATTTTCCATTTTGTGAAAATGCTGAAATGTGGCAACTATTGCTATTGCTTTTCTGCAAAATATCCTGCCCCCTGGGATGACTAACATTGAGTGCGAGGGGACAGCAGTATCCCTGAAGGCACTTTAAGTTACTCAATCATAAAACTAGTGTGAGGGCAACTATATTGATCATAGCATATCCAGTACAGGCTGCCACTAACTCACACTTAACATTTGTTAAAGTTATAGAATAATTTGAAGGGGTGGGGCGGGGTGGGGGATGCTGTGATTAGCTCAGTTGCCCCCTTTATCCTTGAGAGTGGAAGGCATTGGCAAACCATCACTGACAATAACTACCATCAACTTGGCTCAGAATGATGTGTTAGCAGACAAATGAGCCAAGGAGTTGCCTTCAGGCACAGCACACATACTATCCCATAGAATATACACTTTATTCTGTATTCATGACAAGAAATAAAGACATGACTGCTTTAATATACAGATGCATTATTTCTTCCAGCAATTTTGTGTAGTACTTGGAAAGTGAGGAGTGGTGTGCAGGGTTTATCAACAGATCCCTTTGTGAATGTCCAACTTGTCAATCATAAACATTTCAAAGTCATAATTTACATAGAGCAAAAGCCCCAAACTGTTTTGAAGTAAAAGTATATGTCTATGATGCAATGTTTATACATGGAATTAGGAGAATCAGGAGCTGATCTAATGTCACCATTTTGTCAGCTGTCTGGTAAAACAGGAATCCCCTGAAGAAACCTTGATATTGTTATGGACCCTTTTTCTCCAAATCAGAACGAAAGAAAATTGGATGGATCTCTTTGACAATTAAGTAAAGTTGTCAATCATAATAGGTTTTGGAGACTGCCTGCCTGCCAAGTTGCCAGGCACGGAATCCTTCCAGTGTATAGCCAGGCTGTGAGAAACTTGCTCGCAATACTGCCTGATGTAGCAATTGGAAAGGGAGTGGGCTCGGGACTAATTTTAAATTTCTATCAACTGCCCATCTTGGCACCTGTTTAGTCAGATTGTGCTTGCTGGTAACTGATTATCTTTTTCTACTAAAGAATTTTAGAAACAAGAACAGCAGATTCTCCCTCAGCATAAAAAATATATAAATACTCTATTTTTATGAAGTTCAACAGGATAGACAGATCTTCAGTCTGCACCATCTATATGTGCACATATATGTAGGGCCATAATTTCCTGACTCCCCAATATGGATTTGGGTGTACCCCAAAGATGTGCTGGGGAATGCCTCTTGGAAATTTCCATGTAAAAGTTTATTCCAGAGGGGCTAACTTTCCCTGGACAATTGTGTTGGGCTGGGAACCAACCAACAAAGTGATTTAAATTACTAACTTATAGTTAGTAATTACCCTCATAGTTACTCTGAAGAGCTTCTAACTTCAGAGTAACTGTTTTAAACCCCTAGTCCAAGTCCTGCACGGTACATCCCACACAATACATCCTACACGGCCCCGACCTCCCAGGGGACACCCCCACCCCCCACTCCCCCCCCCAAATCAAGAGGCCCACCTCTCACAGTATTCTCCACTCCCCCAAATCCACAATTCAACCCCTCTGACTTGAACAACGCCCCCCCCCTCCCCCCCGCCAATGTCTGGGTCACCCCATTTCCAGATTCCCCACTCGCCCACCCCCATATCTGGATCTCCCCATGTCCACATACCACCACCATGTCCAGATTCCGCCCCCCCCACCCCATGTCCAGATTCCGCCCCCCCCACCCCATGTCCAGATCCCACTGCAATGTCAGGATCCCCTCCTGTCCAGATTGCCCCACCATGTCTGGATTCCCCCCCTATGTCCAGATCTCCCCCCTCCCCATGTTTGGATCTGCTTCCCATGTCTGGATTCCCCCCAATTTCCGGATTCCCCTCCCCACACATCCAGATTCCCCCATGTCTGGATCCTCTGCCCATATCCGTATTTCCCACATGTCTGGATTCCTTCCCCTCCCCACCCCCCCACCACACCCACCACGCCCAGATTGCACTCCGTACCCAGATCCCCCCATGTCTAGATTCCTAGATCCCATCCCCGCATGTTCAGATTCCTCTCCCCAACCCTGCCGAGTCCAGATCCCTCTCCTGTCCGGATTCCCGACCCCATGTCCACATCCACCCCCCTCATCGATATCCGATTCCCCATCCCCACATCCCATTCACTTAGCTTAGAACCCTACCGTCTTCATTTCAATGGGACCTTTAAATTCACATGCTCCTTCGCTCTGCTCCTTTTGCACTTCACCACTGGAGCTGGGGACATGCTTTACTTGTTCAACCTCACCTGGCCTGAGTCAGGAAAGTCGGGTGACATCTTAAGCACAGATAAGTCTGCTGCTGACTGCCACTTTGAGGGAGTTACAGGCCATATATTTAAACCCTTACACATAATATACACTTCCTGTAAAGTATATAATTCGTTTCCTCACACTATTTCTGTTTGCACCCTTTGATGTTGTTTTCATGTCATGCTTGAACTTACTATTAATTTTCTTCACTTGAATCCTGCCCAGTAAGACCCTTTATTATCGCTTAGTAACACCTTGCTCCTCTGATACCTTATCCACATTAATGGAAACAAAAATTGAGTGAGGTGCAGAACAGTCACCAGTTGAATAACACCGGTTTTACACTATCGCCAGAAGACAAAATTGCTCCCCCCACCACCAAAAATTTAGCAGCAGTGCAATCTCTGTTTTTGGCTGCTTTTTTTTTACTGTTCATTATCCCTTGGGGGCCATTGCATCTTTCTCCTCTCCCATTGTATTTAGGGTGAAATAGATTTCTTTTCGGAATTAATTTCCTCAAGTTAATTGGAGACTTTAGAATTGATTGGCGGAAGGCTTAAATAAAATATATGTACCAAATGGCAAGTGAGAGAACTTTTTAAGGATACATAAACATTAGTTTGTTTTAGCAAGTACACGACTTCAACTTTAAGGAGTAATTTTCTGCATTTCTCCCTCTTCTCCCCCTGCTGATGTGACGGGCAGAGAATAAGACCTCCGCCAAGTCTCCCTGCAGTTGAGTACTGGTAGCTGCAGAAGACAAAATTTGAACAGCTGGTGTGACTGATTTAGCTGTCCATCCTGCCTACAGGGAGGTTTGAAGCCCCCTGGGCCACACTGACACTGTTCATGTCAGTAAATGCAAATTCTTGACCTAATATGCCATGGTACAGCACATTAAGAGTTTGCCAGTGTATGGACAACTGCCCATTTCATATACATTTTTTAAATTGCCGATAGCTACCAGAAATCAGCAAAATATTATAGCCTTTAGCTGACAGCAAGACGGGCTATAACTATCTAATTGCAGCAGCGGTTCACTAAAACACTTCATAGCATAATAGAATCAAGTAATTAACAGACGACACATAATCCATCAGTACATAGATTTATTGGACATGCTGAAAATTCTACCAAAAGTGCTCACTCACACTGCATAGATTTGTCATTGAAGTACATTACATAATAAATAATAATTACATTCAATAGACAGCAGCAATTTATATGTTCAGTCCTTCATTTACCAGGACAGAATATGAAAATATTTGTATGCCAAACACAGTGTAAAACAAATGACTCAATAAGCTTCAGATAATTACAAAGGTGATTAGTTTTCCGGGACGACTTCCAAAATTCTTAACACCAGTAACAATTCTGGTAAATATTAATTATTATAGTTTTTTTTGAAGTCAACTTCATTATGACATTACATATTAACCATTTGGCCAGATTTTGCTCTCAAACTAACTGAGCTAATGGCACGGCAAATCAGACGTCTGGCCATATACCAAATCCAAAAATTGCTGACCAAACTGCATTGCTCCAAAATTAGCTTCAGGCAAATGCCTTTTTTGTGGTCTACCTTGTCATTGAATGTTGTGGAGTTTCTGCATTTGCACAATAGACACAAATTAAGCTCACCACAGAAAGTTGAAGTTCTGTCATTACAATCACATGTATCTTTTTAACAATGTGATAACTGCTAATTACTGCCAATCAGCCTCTGGTGCTGAAAATCAAGTGAAATTTAAATACAAGCAGAAAGACTAGACAACCACTTCAGGTCCAACCACATCCAAAACAAAATTCTGATGTTAAGTCCCACTGGAACCATTGCTCTGTCTTTTATCTTTGAGATGTGGACAGAATTGCAGTATAGTTCCATCAATTTACTTTAGTAGTAGTTAGATTTCTTTATTCAGACTTTTCCTTCTTATTTAACTAAGTTGACACCAGAGGGTAGGGGTGGCACAGTGGTTAGCACTGCTGCCTCACAGCGCCAGGGACTCAAGTTCGAGTCCAGCCTTGGGTGAGTGCCTGTGTGGAGTTTGCACATTCTCCCCTTGTCTGTGTAGGTTTTCACCGGGTGCTCCGGTTCCCTCCCACAGTCCAAAGATGGTGGATTGGCCATTGCTAAATTGGCCCTTAGTTTAGGTTAAGGGGATTAGCAGGCTAAATGCATGGGGTTATCGGGTTAGGGCGGGTGGTGGGCCTGAGTAAGATCCCCTCTGTTGGAGAGTAGACTCATTGCAGACTCATTGGGCTGAATGGCCTCCTTCTGCACTGTAGGGATTCAGTGGGTGCAATGTTACCTGCCGTTCACGCCACACTCCTGCTGCAGCAAGGTCGGAGAATTTGGAAGCCAGACAAATCTCCATTCACTGCAGTGGGATGGGAAAATCCCACCAGTGTGAACGGTGGTGAGAGCCCGGCTTATGATTCTATGATCTCCCTCTGCCTGGCAGAAAAGGGGCAGTGGTGGAGTTGAAGTCCAGGTTGTCAACTCACTGACTTGTTCCTGCTCTGCTGGCAATTTTCCCCATGGCCTCTGCTTAGATAGAGGCAGGTGCCATGTTAACTTGTGCAGATCAGGATGCTTTAGGCTATGGTGCTATTGGCATTGCCTATCAAGCAGAGCATGCATTGTGGTTACTCTCCTCAATAAAACCTGGTGGTGGAAGAGGCTCCAAAAAAGAAGTCTAAAATTATTTATGTAGGGCCAGAAGGAACAAGAGTAAATAATGCAGAATGCTAGCATGATAAGCCCCTTTGCTCTGCCCACCTCAACATCGGCAATTGCTTCTGCCGCTTCTTGTTTCCATCTTTCTGCTGGCTGGGTCAGCCTCCAAGCTACCTGATATTGTGAGAGGTCACTGCTGCATGTTACTGAGGCCTGGTCCTCAAAATAGGTGAGCCTATTCCTGGGGGGATTAGACATGTGGTCAATATTTAAAATCTATCCTCCTAAGTCACACCAATGAGTTCTGATGGGTCAGTTGGTAATGCACTTGCCTCTCTGAGTAATGTTATGGGGTTCAGTGGGACCTTTAAACTCATAACCTAGACTAATACTTCCAGTGCAATACTGAGGGAGTACTGCATTGTCAGAAGTGGCAGCTTTCAATTAAGATGCTAAATTGAGGCCCCATCTGTCCTCTCGTTGACTTAAAGGATCCCATGGCACAATTCATTTAAGAGCAGGGAGTCCTTCCTGATGTCCTGGTCACCATTTATCCCTCAGCTACCATCATTAGGACAGATTATCTGGTGATATTCACATTACAGTTAGTAGAACATTGCTGTGCAAAAATTGGCTGTTGTGTTACTTGGACTACAACAGTGACTATACTTTGAAAGTACTTCATTGACTGTAAAGTGCTTTGAGTATAAAATGCAAATCTCCCTGTAATCGCTCTTCTGTTGAACTAATTAGGAACTAAGTAAACTATCTAAGGATTAACTTCTAACTTGTAAGTAAGTGCCTGGCAATTATCCATTTTTTTATATAAATAAGCCACCCAAATCTTTAGGTTAGCTTAAAGCCTGTAACTCACACCCATCCTTTGTTCTTTATATAAAACTAATTAAACCCTCAGAATAGACTGTAATCCGTAACTTGTTCTTGAATATCCATCATTTTGTATGACTGAATCCATAGATTACAATATGTAATTCCATTCTAGATAATCAGTAGTACTTGTCTCCTATGGTGTGGACATGGGAATCACACAGTGCAGAAGGAGGCCATTTGGCCCACTGGCCTTTTGAAAGTGCTCCAATTTGACCTCCTGTTGTCTCCCTATTATCCAGAAAATTCCAAACAAATTTGCTTCCATCATCCTGTCAGGCAGTACATTTCAGATCACAATAGGTCATTGCATGAAGAATTTTCTTCTCTTCTCTCCTCTTGTTTCAATATATTTACTTTTGGGAAAACTGAAGTAATGTACCAGTCTGCTCCAGGAAAACCCTATCTTGAGCCCAAGGTTACAGTCTATGACTAGAACCTGTCTGCAGTGGATAAGTTCACCTATCTTTGCAGTACACTCTTTCAATCTGTCTATATTGATGATGACACACATGCAAAAATTTCCAAAGCTAGTGTAGCCTTTAGTCCAAGAATGAAGAGGAATAAATCTGCCTATGGAGCAATAGTCCTGTTCACTCTGCCCTCTGCATGCAAGTCTTGGACTGTGCACCAGTGTCATGCCAAGAAGCTCAACCACTTTCACTTGGGTTGCCTTTGGAAGCTTCTGAAGATCAGATGACAAGACTAAATACCAGACACTGAGATGCTCACCAGAGCTGGCATCTATAACACTCCAAGCATCCATACCACATTGAGATCGTCACAACTGAGCAGGGCTGGTCATGTAGCCAGAATGCCTTGACACTTGCTTACCAAAGCAATCTTCTATGAAAAGTTTGAGTCAGGAGTGTGCTCTCATGATGGTCAGTGAAAATGCTACAAGGACGCTCTGAAGGCTTAGGAGTTTTGATATCGACTCTAAGCGCTGGGAGAAGCTCGCTAGGATTGCTGCACCTAGTGCAATAAAATAAAAAATGCTGCAGCATTAAACACATACCAGAAGCAGGGAGAAAATGCATGCAGAGGAAATCCCAAGCCAGCAACTCGTCTTAAACTCAATTCTCTGTGGTATCCTGTCCTAATTGCAGCAGAATCTTTCAGGTGCAGTTCAGTCTGAGCAATCACCCACATACCCACTCAAACCCGAGCAAGCATTACAAATGATGAACAAGATCATCTTCGCCTTGAAGGACAAACAAAAAGACTTATGGGAAAAATTATAGAATGTCATAGAACAGAAACTCACGGAATGACTTGAATGATAATGTTGAAAGCTGGATATTTCAGCAATTAAGAATGGGTAGCTGAACAGATTCTGGATAATTAGGCCAATTATTAACATCTTACATACAGGTTTAGATTGTGACATTCATGTTGGAAGGATGACATTCAGATTTAGCACACCGTGCACACAACTCAAAACTTAGCTATATAATGGGAGATATCATCCACACTGACTAGATTCTAGCATTAAACTCTCCTGAATCGATTCTGTCACTTACAATGTCATTCAGGTTTCTTACTAGTGGTACAAAACACATTAAGTAGCATCACTCCTTTGCGGACTAAATGCTGCTCTCAACTCTAGTCTAACCCAAGTGTAATGGCAAAGAATAATCTCTCCATCTTCTCCCCACCACCACACCCCCCGCCCCCCCCGCCCCCCGCCGCCCCCCCACCACCACCATCCCCAGCTAACACTAAATGAAAATGGGAAGGGAGGAAGGTTAAGTCTTTGAGCTAATGCCTAGCTTTATCCTGCCATTTTAATAATCCGCCTGCATAACTCGAGATACTTGACACAGATCAAACTTCAGAGGCAGCACCATCCTGAATGACATTCAGCAGAGGTCACGGGCTGAACTGATTCTGTGGAAATAATCAGTTTAATGAGGCTCTGATGCTGAAGTAACCTCTGACAAAACTGTCACCATTTGAATTATACAACACAGGAGGCCATTCAGCCCTTCCTGCCCAAGTCAGCTCTTTGGTAGAGCTATCCTCCATTCACTCACTTTCTCAATTGTCCTGTAATAATTTTCCCTTCGCGTTTTTATCCAATTCTTTTTTGCATGTTACTGCTAAAGCTGCTCCATCACCCATTCTTGATCCTAACAACTTGCTTTGTTTAAAACAAAATTTCCTCATATTGCCCTCATTCTGTGGCCAGTCAACTTAAAATCTGGGTCCTCTGGAGAAGACAAATGCAAGAAGTGTCGTCAGATTTGTTGGGAGATTCACTGGCTGCTTTAACCTTTACGAACTTTACGAACCCTACCTTAATTAATAACAACAGAAAATGCTGGAAATACTCAGCAGAAATGGCAGGATTTGTAGTGAGAGAAACAGAGGCTTCAGGCCAATAACTGTTCATCAGAACCAGCTTTATTCTGTTGATGTACCAACAAACTATGTAATAAATATATTTAAAAGCTGCTGTAAATGTAAAAGCTAAATACCGTGGATGATGGCAATCTGATAAGAAAACAGAGAATGTTGCAAATACTCAGCAGGTCCAGCAATATCTGTGAAGAGAGAAATAGTTTCAGGTCTTTGATCTTGCATCAAAACTGAAAAAAGTTAAGAATTTAGTTGGTTTTGAACAACTAACAGTGGGATGTAGGAAAGAAGAACACAAAGGAAGTTCTGTGATGGAGGGCAGGGGAAATTGAATGGCAAAATACTTCATGATGCAAGACCAAAGTGATTGGCAATGGGAAAAGTGAAGAAAGTAAAGGAATGTGTGGAGGAGATATGAATGGCAGGACAGTTGCTGTCTGAATGCAAAGTTAATGAATAAGAGGAAAAAAACGGCAAAGAAACATAAAATAAAATAAGGCAGAGGTTATGATCGAAAATGGTTGTACTCAATGTTGAGTCCAGAAAGTTGTAAAGTGCCCAATTAGAAGATGAAGTGTTGTTCCTTGAGCTTGTGTTGAGCTTTATTGGACCACTGTAGGGTGGCCAAAAGGTCAAGTGTGGGAGCAAGGTGGAAAATTAAAACAATAAGAAACTGGAAGCTCAGGGTTATGCTTGCGGACTGGAACAAAGTTGTTCCACAAAGTGCTCTCCCAGCCTGTGTTTGGTCTCTCCTGCCTAGAAGGGACCACATCATGAGCATTGACTACAGCTTATTAAGTTGAAAAGATGTACAAGTAAAATCATTGTTTCACTTGGAAAGTGTCTGAGGCCTTGGGTGTCGAAAAGGGATGAATTAAAAAGGCACATGTTGCGTGTACAGGAAAAGATGTTGTAGGAAAGGGAGTGTTGGCGGTACTAAGGTGGAGTGGATCTGAGTGTTGAGGAGGGAGGATCCCATCAGAATGTTGAAAGGGAGGAGAGGGGAAGATGTCTTTGATGGTGGCAGCACTTTGGAGGTGGCAGAAATCATAGAATCCCTACAGTGCAGAAGGAGGCCATTTGGCCCATCGAGTCTGCACCAACCACAATCCCACCCAGGCCCTATCCTCATGCATTTACCCTAGCTACTCTCCCTGACACTAAGGAGCAATTTACCATGGCCAATCCACCTAACCCGCACATCTTTGGACTATGGGAGGAAACCGAAGCACCCGGAGGAAACCCATGCAGACAAAGGGAGAACGTGCAAACTCCACACAGATAGTGACCCAAGCTAGGAATCGAACCTGGGTCCCTGGCGCTGTGAGACAGCAGTGCTAACCACTGTGCCACCATGCCACCCACGGCAGATGGCAGAAGATGATCTGTTAAATACAAGGCAGGTGTAGAGGAAAGTGAGGACCAATACTGCATTCAGATATAGATCCTTGAGAACATCAGAGGTAACGGTGCGGGAGCATGAAGAGAAACCATTGCAAGTGACTCTTTGGGTATGGTTAGAAAGATAAGAATGGAACCAGGTGAGAGCATTCCCATCAAGCTGCACAATAGAAGATAGGTGTCAGAGGAGGATGGTGAAATCAGTGCATGAAATACAATGAACATGGTCGAAGGTCTTGTCAACTAAGGTTGGGAGAGTTCTTAATGGAGGAAAAATAAAGACATATCAGAAATGCGAGCATGGAAGGTTGGACTGACCGAACCAACGTGACAGGTGAAAAAACTAGGAGAATAGAATAGAGCCCCTACAGGAAATGGAGTGTGAGGAAGTGTAGACAAGCTAGTGTGGGAATCAGTAGGCTTATATTGAATGTTGCTTATTGCTTATTCCCAGAAAAGGAGAAAGAGAAGTCAAGGAAGGGAAGAGACGTGTCAGAGATGGACCATGCCTCATCCAATATATCTTTCTTTCCCTCAACCCTGGTTGACAGATCTCTCGATGTGGAGATGCCGGCGTTGGACTGGGGTAAACACAGTAAGAAGTTTAACAACACCAGGTTAAAGTCCAACAGGTTTATTTGGTAGCAAAAGCCACAAGCTTTCGGAGCCTTAAGCTCCTTCTTCAGGTGAGTGGGAATTCTGTTCACAAGCAGGGTATATAAAGACAAAAACTCAATTTACAGAATAATGGTTGGAATGCGAATACTTACAGCTAATCAAGTCTTAAAGGTACAAACAATGAGCATTAAGACAGGTTAAAGAGATGTGTATTGTCTCCAGACAGGACAGCCAGTGAAATTCTGCAAGTCCAGGCAAGCTGTGGGGATTACAGATAGTGTGACATGAACCCAATATCCCGGTTGAGGCTGTCCTCATGTGTGCCTAAGGGTCAAAGTGGCAATGCCCAGGGGGCACCTTGACATTGCCCACTGGGCAATGGGCAGTGCCAAGGAGGTGGGGTCAGAGAGAGCGGGGCCTGTGGGGGGAAATCTTTGGGGATAGGGGTCCCACTGCCACTCTGCACTTGAGATCAGTGGCAGATGGAAAGAGGACAGCGATCAGAGCCAGTCATCGGGTTTTATCACACAGTCAAGTGTGACAGATCTCTCTGCCATGTCCATACTATCTCATGCACTTCTGCTCTACCCCTCTCCTTCTTCCCAGAACTCCCGGCAGGTTTCTTTCGCCTGGTTTCCATTTCTAAAACCCTGTTGGGGAAGATTCCAACGTAAGAAATGATACAGTGAGAAAGCCCTAGACATTAATCTATTTAAATGAAGGCCAGGATTCTCCCAAAAATATTCTAAGTGCCGAATTTACATAAAAACTGGAGTAATTTTCGCTGTTTTTTTAAAGCAGGTTTTTGAAAATGAATCTCCCACATTCTGTGCACTGCAGAGTGCCTCAGGGAGAGCCAGAGGCAGGGCCTATTCCCACTGGAGAGGCTGGCAGCATAGCACTGAGCGGGCCACTGCGCATGTGCCGATCTGTCAGTGAAGATTGGTGCCTGTGCAGTAGCGCCGCACTGCTGGCCTTCCGACTACTGGCCAACTTGATTGCTGGCCAGCCCCATGACCCCACAATGCTGCCTCTCTGATCCCCCCCCCCCCCCACCATGCCCTGATCACTGACCTCCCGGACCTATCCGGGTCAGGAGCGACTCCTACCCCCCCGCCGGCCTGCCTCGATCTCCCTCCCACACCCCCCAGCCTCGATCTCCCTCCCACACCCCCACTCCACCACCGGCAGCCCCGAACTCCCCAGCAGGACGACCCCTCCCTCCCACCCCGATGACTGGCCCTGATCGCTGTCCTCTTTCCATCTGCCACTGATCTCAAGTGCAAGAGTGGCAGCGGGATCCCTACCCACCCCCAAGGATTTCCCCCCCACAGGCCCCGCTCCCTCTGACCCCACCTCCTTGGCACTGCCCATTGCCCAGTGGGCAGTGCCAAGGTGCCCCCTGGGCATTGCCACTTTGACCCTTGGGCAGTGCCAGGGGGCCAAGCTGGCAATGCCCAGGGGGTGCCCCCCGTTACCCCCGATTTCGTGGGGACCCTGAATGACCTCCCTTCACTCCAGCAGGGTCAGGTTGCCAGCTCCCTGTTACTGGGGAGCTGTTGAAGCCTCACTGGAGTGAAACACTCCTGCCGGGAGAGGGGAGGGGGGATAGATGCTAGTGGGCCCGGAGACTTCAGTCCTGGGCCCACTAATAAGATTAAAATGCTCATTTAAATATTTAAAGCGGCTCTGCACCAATTTAGATCATACCTTTTGCCCCCATTTTGTTTCATGTTTCTTTGCTGGATTTTTTTCACTTGTTTTTCTCTTATTTTCTTAACATTCGGACAGCAGCTGTCTTGCTATTCGCACCTCTTATACTTGTCCCATTCCCATTCCTTTTCATCTTGCACCCTCCATCTATTGGAGACCTCCCCTTTTGCTCTTCTTCCAACCCTTGCCCCTTTCATTTGATTAAAAAAGGATTAGAAAGGCACAGAAATGGCCCATTTGGCTTGAATCAGCTTATGTCAATGTTTATGCTCCACTCGAGCCAACTCTCGATTACATTTCGAACTTTTCCCACTCCTGATGAATGCTCGCAGACCTGAAATGTTAATGCTGTTTCTCTTTCCACAGGTGTTGCCAGACCTGCTGAGCATTTTCAGCATTTGCTTTTGCACTAAATCAGGCTGAGATGGAAAGCTGTTCAGAGATGGTATTTTCATTTCAAAAAATTGTTTTGACTGAGACCTTGTTGAAATTTAGGCTCCAGCTGACACAGACCTGTAATACCCAATTAAATCAAAAACTTCTTTCACACAAAAGCCTTCAGGGACAACCCTATTGTATCTAGTAATGCAAAAGGTCACACACTCTAGTATTCGTTAAGCATAAAATCCCTCACACAGGCTCGCATTACTTGCACAGGCAAGAATGTTTCCTGGTACTGGACCTTCTTGGAAAGATCAATGTTACTTCGGGCAAACAGGTCTTGTCCCCACACAAGCCCATATCACACAATATCCCCCCACAAGCCCATATCACACAATATCCCCACACAAGCCCACACCACACAATATCCCCACACAAGCCCACACCACACAATATCCCCACACAAGCCCACACCACACAATATCCCCACACAAGCCCACACCACACAATATCCCCACACAAGCCCACACCACACAATATCCCCACACAAGCCCACACCACACAATATCCCCACACAAGCCCACACCACACAATATCCCCACACAAGCCCACACCACACAATATCCCCACACAAGCCCACACCACACAATATCCCCACACAAGCCCATATCACACAATATCCTCACACAAGCCCATATCACACAATATCCCCACACAAGCCCATACTACACAATATCCTCACACAACCCCATACCACACAATATCCCCACACAAGCCCATACCACACAATATCCTCACACAACCCCATACCACACAATATCCTCACACAACCCCATATCACACAATATCCCCAAACAAGCCCACACCACACAATATCCCCACACAAGCCCATATCACATAATATCCTCACACAACCCCATACCACACAATATCCCCACACAAGCCCATACCACACAATGTGGTAATGCATTTTGGAAGGTCTAATATAGATAGGAAATATACAGTAAATGGCAGAACCCTTAGGAATATTGATAGGCAAAGGGATCTGCGTGTACAGGTACACAGGTCACTGAAAGTGGCAATGCAGGTGGAGAAGGTAGTCAAGAAGGTATATGGCATGCTTGCCTTCATTGGCCAGGCTATTGAGTTTAAAAATTGGCAAATCATGTTGCCGCTTTACAGAACCTTAGTTAGACCGCACTTGGAATATAGTGTTCAATTCTGGTCGCCACACTACCAGAAGGATGTGGAGGCTTTGGAGAGGGTACAGAAAAGATTTACCAGGATGTTGCCTGGTATGGAGGGCATTAGCTATGAGGAGAGGTTGGAGAAACTTGGTTTGTTCTCACTGGAGCGATGGAGGTTGAGGGGAGACCTGATAGAAGTCTCCAAGATTAGGAGAGGCATGGACAGAGTGGATAGTCAGAAGCTTTTTCCCAGGGTGGAAGAGTCAATTACTAGGGGGCATAGGTTTAAGGTGCGAGGGGCAAGGTTTAAAAGAGATGTACGAGGCAGATTTTTTTACACAGAGAGTGGTGGGTGCCTGGAACCCGTTGCCGGGGGAGGTAGTGGAAGCGGATACGGTAGTGACTTTTAAGGGGCATCTTGACAAATACATGAATGAGATGGGAATAGAGGGATATGGTCCCCAGAAGCGTAGGGGGTTTTAGTTAAGTCGGACAGCATGGCCGGTGCAGGCTTGGAGGACTGAAGGGCCTGTTTCTGTGCTGTAATTTTCTTCGTTCTTTGTTCTTTGTACAAGCCCATACCACACAATATCCCCACACAATATCCTCACACAAGCCCATACCACACAATATCCTCACACAAGCCTATATCACACAATATCCTCACACAAGCCCAAACCACACAATATCCTCACACAATATCCCCACACAAGCCCATACCACACAATATCCTCACACAAGCCCATATCACACAATATCCTCACACAAGCCCATATCACACAATATCCTCACACAAGCCCATATCACACAATATCCTCACACAAGCCCATACCACACAATATCCCCACACAATATCCCCACACAAGCCCATACCACACAATATCCTCACACAAGCCCATATCACACAATATCCTCACACAAGCCCATATCACACAATATCCTCACACAAGCCCACATCACACAATATCCTCACACAAGCCCATATCACACAATATCCTCACACAAGCCCATACCACACAATATCCCCACACAATATCCCCACACAAGCCCATACCACACAATATCCTCACACAAGCCCATATCACACAATATCCTCACACAAGCCCATATCACACAATATCCTCACACAAGCCCATATCACACAATATCCCCACACAAGCCCATACCACACAATATCCTCACACGAGCCCATATCACACAATATCCCCACACAAGCCCATACCACACAATATCCTCACACAAGCCCATACCACACAATATCCCCACACAGGCCCATACCACACAATATCCCCACACAAGCCCATACCACACAATATCCTCACACAAGCCCATACCACACAATATCCCCACACAAGCCCATACCACACAATATCCCCACACAAGCCCATACCACACAATATCCCCACACAAGCCCATACCACACAATATCCTCACACAACCCCATACCACACAATATCCCCACACAAGCCCATACCACACAATATCCCCACACAAGCCCATACCACACAATATCCCCACACAAGCCCATACCACACAATATCCCCACACAAGCCCACACCACACAATATCCCCACACAAGCCCATACCACACAATATCCTCACACAAGCCCATACCGCCCAGGAAAGTAGATCACTTGCTCACACCCCCAAAAGAGAGAATGCACAAAGCTCGTTACTGACTTGCAGCCAATTCAATTTCCCTCATTACAAAAAGTAACTGATTTCTGTTGTTTGCCAAACATGTGTAAAGTGAAAGGGCACACAACAGGAACATTTGGATAAATCATGAAGAAATTATTTTAAAACTTACTTAATTGTTATAAGATAGCACCATCTTTTCACAACTTCTTACACACCCAATCCTCATTTTATAGCACTTGCGTTATCTCTGTTACATATTCCACCATTATTATAATCCTGTTTGTATAATGATCCCCATTGCCAATACAAGGCTGTCAATTAAAAAATTTCCCCATCCTCAGTAAAGGTCTCTCAGCTATACATGCTTTCTATTACCCAAAGAATTGGATAAATACTTTAAGGGAATAAAATTGCAGGATATGGGGAAGGATCAACGGATTGGGATTAACTGGATTACTCGTCAAAAAAAGCAGTGCAGACTTAATGGCTTCCTTCTGTGCTGGATTATTCTATGATCTTGTTACCTGCTTCTCATTATAACTTTATTTTAAACCCTACCTTAGCACAAGGCTTTGAATTATGGAGCATTATTGACTACAGATGTATCTCCATACATAATCTTTAGTTATAGACCAATTTCTGTCACTCATTTTACCTCAGCGAAAGATTATTAATTATTGGAACCCTATTACATGCAATACCTTATGTAAGGCTTTTAGTTCTTCACTGCACATTCCATCCTGAATTGTAATAATCCTGTTGCATATTGTACTCGCAGTGTAAGTCCCCCAATCATAAAAGCAGCTGGAAAGGGTGCAAAAAGGATTTACAAGGATGTTACTGGGACTGGAAGGTTTGAATTATAAGAGACTGGATACCCTGATATTACTCTATTACATCCTCTGGCTGAGTGCAACACTTTATTTAAAAGAACGGCCTCTGTTATAACCCAACTGCAGGATATGCCTTTTGCCTTTAGAAGATCATTCTCTAACACAAATTCTACCCCATTACAAAGCTTTTGGACTTAAAACAATCCCGGGACTCCACTCTACTTCATTACAAGAACCATAGAATCCCAGAGTGCATAAGGAAGCCATGCGGTTCATCGGGTCTGCACCGACTCCCCAAAAGAGCATTCCACCAGGGCCCTATCCCTGTAACCCCACATATTTACCCTGGTAATCCTCCTAACTGACACATACAGTCATAGAAATATACAGCATGGAAACAGGCCCTTCGGCCCAACTTGTCCATGCAGACCAGATTTCCTAAACTGAACTAGTCCCATTTGCCTACATTTGGCCCATATGCCTTTAACCTTTCCTATCCACGTACCTGTCAAAATGTCTTTTAAATGTTGTAATTGTACCCACCTCTATCACCTCCTCTGGCAGCTCATTTCATATAGGCACCACCCACTGTGTGAAAAAGTTGCCCCTCAGGTCCCTTTTAAATCTTTCCCCTCTCACCTTAAACCTATGCCCTCTAGTTTTGGACTTCCCTATCCTGGGGAAAAGACCGTGGCTATTCACCTTATCTATTCCCCTCATGATTTATAAACCTCTATAAGGTCACCCCTCATCCTCCTACTCTCCAGGGAAAAAAGTCCCAGCCTATCCAGTCTCTCCTTATAATTCAAACCTTCCAGTCCCTGTAACATCCTTGTAAATCTTTTTTGCACTCTTTCCTGTTTAATAACATCCTTTCTAAAGCAGACTAGAATTGTGTGCAGTACTTCAAATATGGCCTTACGAATGACTTGTGTAGTTGTGACATAACGTCCCTATTGCTGTACTCAATGCTCTGACCAATGAAGGCAAGTTTGCCAAACACCTCCTTCACCACCCTATCTACCTGTGATGCTACTTTCAAGGGACTATGTACCTGCACCCCTGCAAGGTGAGAGGGGAAAGATTTAAAAGGGACCTGAGGTCTCTCTGTTCAACAACACTCCCCAAGGCCCTAACATTAACTGTGTAAGTTCTGCCCTGGTTTATCTTGGCAAAATGCAACACCTCACATTTATCTGAATTAAACTCCATCTGTCATTCCTTGGCCCACTGGCCAGTTGATCAAGATCCCGTTGCAATCTTAGATAACCTTCTTCACTGTCTACTATGCCACCAATTTTGGTGTCATCTGCAAACTTACTAACCATGCCTCTATGTTCTCATCCAAATCGTTTATATAAATGACAAACAACAGTGGACCCAGCACTGATCCCTGAGGCATAGTGCTGGTCACAGGCCTCCAGTCTGAAAAACAACCCTCTATCACCACCCTCTGTCTCCTACCAGCAAGCCAATTTTGTATCCAATTGGCTAGTTCTCCCTGGATCCCATGTGATCTAATCTTACTGACCAGTCTACCATGTTGTACCTTGTTGAAGGCCTTGCTAAAGTCCCTGTAGACAACATCTACCGTACTGCCCTCATCTATTTTCTTGGTCAGCCTACAAAAAACTCTATCAAATTTGTTGGACGTGATTTCCCACGCACAAAGCCGTGCTGACTATCCCTAATCACAGTAAGAAGTTTAACAACACCAGGTTAAAGTCCAACAGGTTTATTTGGTAGCAAAAGCTTTTGCTACCAAATAAACCTGTTGGACTTTAACCTGGTGTTGTTAAACTTCTTACTGTGTTTACCCCAGTCCAACGCCGGCATCTCCACATCATTATCCCTAATCAGTCCTTGCCTTTCCAAATGCATGTAGATCCTGTCTCTCAGAATCCCCTCTAACAACTTACCTTCCACTGACGTTAGGCTTACTCATCTGTAGTTCCCTGGTTTTTCCCTGCTGCCTTTCTTAAATAACGGCACACCATTTACCTCCCTCCAGTCTTCCGGCACCTCACTCATGGCTGTCGATGATACAAATATCTTCGCTGGGGGCCCCGCAATTTCTTCCCTAGCCTCCCACAATGTCTTGGCATACACTTGATCAGGTCCCAGGGATTTATTTACCTGTATGTGTTTTAAGACCCCAACACCTCATTTTCTGAAATTCAAGACATTACTATTTACTTCCCCGAGTTCACTAGCTTCCATGTCTTTCTCCAGAAATATTAGTTTAGGATCTCATCCATTTCCTGTGGCTCCACACATAGATGACCTCATTGATCTTTAAGATCTCTCCCTAGTTACTCTTTTGCTCTTAATATACTTATAGAATCTCTTTGGATTCTCCTTTACCTTATCTGCCAAAGCTATCTCATGTCCCCTTTTTGCCCTCCTGATTTCCCTATGAAGCGTATTCCTACACCTCTTGTACTCCTCAGGGGATTCACTTGACTTCAGCTGCCTATACCTGACATATGCTTCCTTCTTTTTATTGACCAGAGCCTCAATCTCTCTAGTGTTCCCTACTCCTGCCAGCCTTGTTCTTCACCCTAACAGGAACATGCTGGCCCAGAACTCTCATTATCTCGCCTTTGAAAGCTTCCTACTGGACATCTTGGGACATTAAGGGGCAATTTAGCATGGCCAATCCACGTAACCTACACATCTTTGGACTATTGAACTTTGGTTCAGTTATGGAACAATCTTTATTATGCACCCTACCTGTATACTGGTTTTGGTTGTAACATCATGTGTATAATGCACCCAAACTGAAGTTTTTGGTTACACAATGATTCCTCTTCCACACTTACTTCAGTGTCTGATGTTAGTTATTTTAAAAAACTCAAACACACTCTACCTTAGTATTTCTATTACAACCCTTCCTCGGTAAAGACTTTTAGGCAAGAACACATTCTAAGAACACATTTAGGGTGTCACGGTGGCACAGTGGTTCACACTGCTGCCTCTCAGCGCTGGGGACCCGGGTTCAATTCCACCCTCGGCTCACTGTCTGTATGGAGTTTGCACGTTCTCCCTGTGTCTGCATGGGTTTCCTCCAGGTACTCCAGTTTCCTCCCACATTCCAAAGATGGAGAGTGCAGGTTAGGTGGATTGGCCATGCTAAATTGACCCTAGTGTCAGGGGGATTAGCAGGGTAAATGGGGGTTATGGGAATAAGGCCTAGGGTGGGATTGTGGTCGGTGCAGACTTGATGGGCTAAATGGCCTCCTTCTGTACTGTAGGGATTCTATGATTACATCTTTTTCTTTAATCCTAGTTGCCACAATATATAACCCTATGTTATACCGACAAGCTGGGGCTCAGTGGTAGCATATTTGCCTCTGGGGAAGAAAGTTGTGGGTTCAAGTCCCACTTCAGAAACTTGGATGCATAACCTTGAATGCTCTATCTGAAAGGATGGAGAGAGTTGTTTTCAGTACAACTTTCAAAAGAGAACTGGATACATACTTGAAGGAGGAAGCATTTGAAAGGCTATAGGGAAGGAGGAGGGCAATGGGATTAGTTGAACACCTTTTCAAAATGAGCTGACTCAATTCAATGCGCTGTATTATGACACTTTCGGTGCAGTATTGCTGGAGTGTGGCACAATTGGAAGTGCTGGCTTACAAATAAAAAAAAAACAAGGCACCGTGTGCCCTTCAGACTAACATAAAAGATCTTTCGGCACTATTCAAAGAAGAACAGGAGAGTTCTCCCAATTTCTTAGCTAATATTTTATTCCCAAACCCATAACATTAAAGCAGATAGCCTTGTCTTTTGCCTCACCATGAGAGCTTATTGTGCACAATTTGGCTATATTTCATTACATTAAACATTAAAAGTAATTAATTTTCTGTAAAGTGGTTTGGAATACTGTGAAAGGAACTGTGTAAATTCTTTCTATTACTCTAAGTATAGGGTTATTTGTTATTCTTCTATTACACCCTCTACATTAATATAAGGCTTTTAATTATAGTGATCTATATTAAATATCCTAAATATAAGGCTCAGAGTATTCAAAATATCCCTGTACACACTGCCCACACTCAAATATGGCTTTCTTATAAAAGTTCCCTATCCACTCCCACTATAAGGCTATTTTGTTATAAAGCTATCTCTAATTCACATCAACCTGAATATAAGGCTGCAAGCTTGATTACTGACTCTTATACACATGCTGTAAAATGTTTAACTATTAAATTATTCCTATTGCTTTGCATTTTCACAAGACTATAATTATACACCTATCTTAGTCGTAAATTTGTTCCAGGAGCAAAGACCAATTCCACACAGGAAATGATGGTTTGTGTGAAATTATGGAGCGTGGCTCCTGAATTCTACACGGTAGATTACAAATCTTGTTTGTAATATCCTACTTTGCTGGGATAAACCTGTAACACAAGCTTTAAAGACATTGTTTTTCCAAAACGTTGCTGTGTCATGTTCTGAAAGTTTCATTCGCTGCACTGTATATATGTGAAAGAAATCACTCTGAACAGGTGTGGAACATGTGAAAGACAGTGCTCAGTGACCTCCGTATCTGGTAAGGTTGTACTTTGTGTCTATATATACATCATCTGAAAGATGAAACATAGTACACCCCGCCCCCCGTCACCACCTCCCCAACATAGTACACCCTGCTCCCAGTACTTACCTATGGGGAGCTACGCTGCACTAACTGCACTTGACAAATAATTCACAGAATGTGAATCATCTGAAAGATGATGTGGGAGAAACTAGTGTGCATTGAGTTCATTTTACAGGCATATAACAGACACAGAGCATATCAGTTTAGCAATCGGATGGCCTGGAGCCAATGCATTAGTGGTGGCCCCACTGCTAAATTAGTGTGGCCTTCTTTTTAGGTAGCCTGAACATTTATCTGAAACAGGCATTCAGCCCCTTGAATAAGTTAACTGGGGTACTGCTGACCGTTGGGGGACTTTTAGCTGAAATTGGTCAGTGATGTCTTGAGCTTGCCTAGCAGGGGATTGTTCAATGGATCCATGACTGCCAATGACAGGTAATCATTTAAAAACAATATTTTAAATAGACTGTTCTTTGGAACCAAGGGAAAGCAGGGAGTAGCTCTCCCAGTAACTTCTCAGGATCACCACCCCCCCCCCCCACCCCCGCCCCCCGTCACCACCTCCCCAACATAGTACACCCTGCTCCCAGTACTTACCTATGGGGAGCTACGCTGCACTAACTGCACTTGACAAATAATTCACAGAATGTGAATCATTTTTGGATGGTGCAAGTGTATAAAAGGTGTTATGTGGTGCGAGATTATTTTCCTGAAGCATGAGGCAGAGAAACTGCATTTTGATGAGGGAGTGATTACATTTAGGTTATTGAGTAGGATGATCAGCCATGATCGTAATGAATGGTGGAGCAGGCTCGAAGGGCCAAATGGCCTCCTCCTGCTCCTATCTTCTTCTATGTAAAGCTGCTCTTGAAATCCGAAGGTACACATTTGTCTCATAAATGGTTTGTCACACTACCTGCACATCACCCAAAAAATTAAGATGCATTAATGAGCAAGGATAGAAAGAAATTTATCAGAAATATAACTGGACTACCAACAAATTGAGATCCACACTAGTCCTACATGCATAAGCTAAACTTGATCCAGAGGTTGGGGAATTCTAATCTTTGTATCATACTGAAATGCTCCTGTCATGTTAACTAAAAATACTGTAGGAGTTCCTCCAAGCCTGAGGAGGGCACTGTCACAATATGCCATGCACCTTATATATTTTCACCGCAATGGAGAGATCTATCAAATGAAATAAATAAACATGAGTTCTTTGTACTAAATCTTCACCAATTTTTAAGTAATTTGAATCCAGAGAAATAATATATATATATACTATATTGGGTCACAGTAAAGAAAGTGCATTCTTATTAAAAAGTACACCTGTAGGTGACTCAGAAATCCACAGATTACACTCGATGAGACTGTCGGATTGCACAGATTTTTTTTGAAGAGTAGATCAGGGTGATACTTTATTAGAAAAGTAACTAAAATTGTCATTTGTCTCAAAGTGACTTTCACTTGATGATATTTCTGCATAGAATTTAATTAATGTTAATATCTTCTATCACTGCTGATTTTTTTGAACAGCAAAGCCAATGGCAACATTCATTCTTCAAACAATTCAATATTATTCCTTGGAGTATTTACAGTATTGTATGGATATTCACTGTTTGCATATTACCTTTAGCATGGAGTTGAAATTCCCCTAAAAACTTTAGTTAAAAACAAGTATAAAATAGGAAACAACAAATTGGGAATACAACACTCTTGCCTCTCTTGTGTCCCAATAATTGTGATTAAACCCAAATTTGAACATGCCAAATCAAAAGCAAAATACTTCAGATGCTGGAAATCTGAAATAAAGGCAAAAAATACTGGAAGTACTCAATCAGGCAGCATCTGTGGAAACAGAAACAGATTAAAATCAATAACAAAAGATTATAATAAGAAGTCATCAACATGAAACCTGTGAACTCTCTTTCTCTCCATAGATGCTGCCTGAGTATTTATTGAATTTTCTGTTAGAACTAGTCAAGTTTATGGATGCATGTGTTGCATTACCTGCCTCTGTCTTCTAGGTATCACTACTGGTCTTTGTAAATACAATTAAAAGCTAACTGGATCAGATTAACTACATTGGTAATGATTGCTCGAGATGACAATTTAGATTTGTATTAAAGTCTCACTTGCACTTTTTTTTTCTCTTTGGTATAACAGATAGAGCAAAACATTGAACACTGCTAAAACCAGATTGTTTCTGAGATTAGTTTAACAACATTTTACAGAATGGCACAAAATAATATGTCGGTAAACAGTATCTCTGACAGCATCAGAAAAGACAAAAGACAAATTTATGTTTTGAGTGTGAGCCTTGAATGGAAGCTAGTTAATGCTATTTATCTGGAACATCAAATCTGTTATTGAATAAATATCAGTGGTGGATGGTTATAACTGGAAACTGGCAAATAAAAAGGCTCCTGTAGAGGACTAAAGAATAATTGTTAAGTCAGTAGTTACTTCCACTGACTATTTAAAGGGGCTTGCTTATCTTCCAGATCTGAAAAAGGCCACATCAGAAACAGTAACCTTTTCCCTTTTTAGTTGGATCACTAGAATTTTTTAAATTTTGACTTAACATCATTTGTACTTTTCTCTTAACATCAGTAAAATGCAATGTTGTGTTCAGAGTTCCCATCCCAGATTCTATATCCTCGATAAATCTCCGGTACTCGCAAAGCACCATAATTGCAATGAAACAACATGTCACAACCATCCTGTCATTACTGGATAAAAAAGGTCTGTATTTATTTCTTGTATTACTTGTACATTGATTCGTTAAAATATCCATTCACCTATTCATTGACACAATAATAGTCAAAATGTTGCTGATTATTCTGAAAAATAAAACAGACAGCTAATGCACTGATACAGTTTATCAGTCGTAAAACTAGTGCATTTTCACAGATAAGTAAGATTTTACATGGCACCTTCCCTTGGTACATAAAGGGATGGTAGACATCGAGGATACTCAAGACCACCAGGATACATTTCTGCACACATGACAACTGAATACAACCGTATTCATTTAAGCATGGTAAAGGATGAACAAATAGTGGTCAAATAAGTTTCTTCGTCCAGAACTAATTTGCAACCAGGAAAAATAAAACAAACCTCCTTATTCCCTGTGCATTCCTCCCACTCCCCGCCCGGCAAACCATCCAGTGTTAGTAGATGCAATGGGTTGTAATTGTTTGACTGAGTCTCCTCCATATAAATAGGAATATACAGCCTGTCTCTGTTTTCTAGCAGGTATGCGATCAATACTTTACAGCTATTTTGACATTCTTAGGGTTTAGATTTTCATTGATAATCAAATACCCCATCAATCAAAGAAGTTAATTACCAGTATGTATAAAAATATATTGTACACAGTTAAATAGAATTATGTGGACTATAGAGGTTATCTATATATTTAAATATATGCATTTATTCATTTTACACAGAAATTCATTTTTACATGATTAGATAAGGTCTCATTGTAACTGTATAGTCCGGAGTAACCAGTTCTTCATCCTGATATATTTTTTCATTCTACTTTAAGCAGAACACAAATTAAGACTGTATTAAAGATCCTGAGACAAGTCATCTGGAAGTTCAAACAGTCGCCCCAGTTCAGGATAATTGAAGGGAAATTACTAAAATTACACAGAGTATTCCAAATGCAGTTAGGGTTGCTTCAGTAACAAAACCCACAACAGTAACAAAATTACAGGTGGCAATCTTCCATATCTATTGGTGAAACTGCAAATTTGTTGATCCTGAGTCTGCCTTGTCGCTGGTGTGAGGTGACATTCACACTTCATGATTAACCACCGTGATGTTATTAGTTCAGGAAAAAAAACCTGTGCAGATGATTACCAGGGAAAGCTAAATTCATGACATACCATGCATGCGTAATATAAGTATATTTATGTGATTATCTTTCCCCGATCCTTAAGTGTACCATCTTTTTTTTGAATCCTACAAACACTGTAGAAAGAAGAACATTAATATTGCATACTGCATTGCAATCAGTGATCAGAGTGATCACAAGCATCAACGCCAAAAATCGTGGTGACCACAAGCTCCATAATCAGTGATTATAGCGACCACAGGCATTTAAATCAGTGATCATACTGACCGCAAGCCTTGATCAGCTTTTGTCCATATAAAGTGAAACCTGATGTGTGTCTGAAATAAAGCATAAACATCTGTGGAATTCTTTAACTTTAAATAAGTATTTTTGATTAAATTAGATATCTATTTGGAGTGTGGTTCTGAGTTGAATGAAGAGATCCTTTTTATTACACTCACGTATAAGAATTTTCTTTGCTTTAAAAGAAAGACTTTTGCTTGATGTTTAAAAGAAAATCCCAAGAATTAAATATTTATCTTAAACTTTGTCAGTGGAAAAATGTGGGACTAAATTTTCTAATCCTCTCAGATTCAGAATGTGCCTGATTGGAAAATCCCACCATTTTCTATCCATTGAAGTCAACTTTTTACACGTGATTTTCCGGTCAACCAGCTGCTGCTTCTGAATAAATGAAATTTACGAGCCATGTACCAAAGTCATACATGACCACTGCGACAACTGTGACTGCAGACTCACTGCATTTCTTGATTAGCCTTGGCTGGAGAAATCTAGGTCGCAATTCTCCAATCTCACCCATGACTGGGATTCTCCGGGTCCCGCCGCTGTGAACGGAACTTTGGCTGAGAATTCCAACCTTAGTCGACTTTCTCCGCAGTAAATATTTCTTGCTTTGAAACATTAAATTCAACTTTGTGTATTTACTTAATACTTCTGAACACTGATAAGTTAAGAAATAAAAAAGTTGGACATGCTGCAAAAGACTCAGCAGGTCTGGCAGCACCTGTGGAGGGTGAAATGGAGTAAATGTTTCGAGTCTATGGGCGCGGTTTTCCGGCCACGCCCGCCCCAAGTCCGGAAAATCTTGCCCAAGGGTCAATGGACCTTTGCATGATCCGTGTCCTGCCTGCTACAATTCCCATGGTGGGCGGGATGGTAAAATTTAACCCTACCTGACTCTTCTTCCAAAGAAAAGTTGCCGCATTTTTGTTTTTATTTCAGATTTTCAACACTTCCTAGTATTTTGCTTTTATTTTACTGATAAATTTAGTTTCATTTTATTAAACGTTCCATGTTAAATATTTAGCAATTGGATGAAGGGGAAAATCTTTTTATTTAATCATAGAATCATAGAAACCCTACAGTGCAGAAGGAGGCCATTCGGCCCATCAAGTCTGCACCGACCACAATCCCACCCAGGCCCTACCCGCTAATCCCTTTTTTTTACCCGCTAATTTACTCGCTAATCCCTCTAACCTACGCATCCCAGGACTCTAAGGGGCAATTTTTAACCTGGCCAATCAACCTAACCCGCACATCTTTGGACTGTGTGAGGAAACCGGAGCAAACCCACGCAGACACGAGGAGAATGCGCAAACTCCACACAGACAGTGACCCGAGCCAGGAATCGAACCCGGGACCCTGGAGCTGTGAAGCAGCAGTGCTAACCACTGTGCTACCGTGCCGCCATAATGAGTTATGATGATCGGGAATACATTGCCTGAAAGAGTGGTGTCTGCAGATTCAGCACTAACTTTCAAAAATGAAACTAAGTAAATATTGGAAGGAGAAAAACTTAAAGAGCTACGGGGGAAGAGCAGGGAAGTGGGGTTAATTGGAAAGCTCTATCAAAGGCAGTGCCGGATTTAGACTTGGTGAGGCCCTAAGCTATATAAAGCTTGGAGGCCCCTTGTTAAAAAGTTACGCCAAAAGGTCTCACAAAGGTGCGTACCAAAACAGGACCTTGGGTCGCCACAAAAAAATTGAAAACATAATTATGCCTTTTAATTATTTAATAGCAAGGTATTTAAAGTGAAAAATACAAATTATTTTCAAATGAATGCTTTTACTGATTACATATTTATCATTTGGCTGGCTTGAACTCTCTCTCATAGATTTTGGTAATTTTTTGAGTTGCTTTCTTTTTCTTTTCTGGTATCCGCTCTTAAATGTTCTCTTCATTGTAAACCTTCCGAAGTTTTGTGAGGCCCCTGCGGATTGTGAGGCCCTAAACTGTAGCTTGTTTAGCTTATGCCTAAATCCGGCACTGATCAAAGGGCTGGCACAAGCCCGATGGGTGAATAGCCTCCTGCTGTGTTGGGTGATTCTATGATTGTCTCATAATAATGGAGATTAAAAACAAATTTTTGAACAAATATTTTTATGCATTTCTATAGGTTATCAATAATAACCGTCTTTGCAATACTCTCTTCCCCCTCTTATTCTTTGGGATTAAATCGCGTGCCCAGCTGAGAGGCGAGGCCTGTGACTTGTTCCTAAACTTCCTGCAGTGCTCCTTTGAAAGTGGTCTGCAGGAGTGGAGATGGATCAGCCTTTTAAATTTGCCTGCTTTCCCTCCCTGCTGAGAAATCCCTCTTGCCCCGTTTGTCTTACTGCAAAAAGCAGTGTTATGTAACGTCAAACATGCCATGTCATGTAGTGAAATGTTTTAGAATTCAGCAATACCACCTTAATCAGAATTTAACAAGAGAAGCAAGTGTTCTATTTAGGTGGGTGAAAATGCTTGCTTGTTAGCTACTCAATCTCAGCCAATATCAGTTGGTGCGTCCCATTTGGCTTCAGTTCCCTTGAACCAAAGAGGCAAATTTCAATCATTGTTGTTAACTCTATCTGTCAGCTAAAGGAGTTGCACTGCTGTAAAACTGCTATCATTGCACAGAGTTATCATTTTCATAAGAATCTTTTAAAATTTAAACAATTATTTTCTCCTTGCGCATATCTCTAGACATAAAGCTCAGGATAGATAGCCGATGGCCCTCACAGTTATTTAAATTTCTAACTTTAATAGCCGAGGAATTGAAATAGGAAATGCTGCAAATACCTAGCAGGTCAGTCAGCCTATAGAGAGAAAAAGAAAACAGATTATAATCCTTTCAGATGACTGCCTATCATCCAAGCCTAAAATACCGATTCTGACTCTTGTGCATTTGTGGCAGTTTTTGCTTTTATTTCAGAGTTCCAGCACTTGCAGATTTTTGTTTTACTCACTGTGCAGGCGTTCATATGATGATTGGACACTTGACAGGTTACTTGAGGTGGCTTGGGACCCATGGAGCTGTACCTAGTGAAGAGCAATTGCTTCCAGGAGTGGAGGTAGAGAGGTAAGAAACATAACAGAAAGGAAGGTAAAATGTTTACAAAAATAACCAACTAAATTAAACAATGATAGTTTTAGATATATGAAAGTGAGAATTATATGAAATTAATTTAAGTGGTTCTTATTGGATCCTCCTAGAAGCTGCTATATTCCATGGATTACATTTTGGGTTGTGACAAGGTGGTGGAAATTACAGCACTGAGGTGGGCCATTCGGCCCCACTGATCCATGTCCAGTGCTCATGTTCTTCACAAGCCTCCACCCATCCTTCTTTATCCAACCCAACCTACTTCATCTAAGAAACATTTGCTCTCACCAAAGGAGGGATAAAAAGGAGATTTATAACTTTGACCTTTCTTAAGAAAACAAACTCATTTAAATAAATTTACGATTCAGTTTGACTAATTTCTCAGCTCTGCGGGTATCAGAGATGCTCCGTGGCCTGTCAGACTCATGAAATATGGAAAGTGCAAGTGTAACAGAGACTTCAGTCTGTTCCAGTGCAGCACATGGTATTTGCGGAACCCGACAAATAGTGATTTACCAAATCCCTTTCCTGCCTGTGGAAGCTGCTCGTCGGCAATAAATGACTTCCTTTACATTTCAAACACCCAGATGTTGCCATGTAAGAGGAGGTAACTGTGGGAAACCACTCTCATCCCATTATCCTCTTCAAAATTAAAATAAAAGCTGTTACCCGAGCTCATATATTTTGGGAGGACTGTGTTGCAGAATGATATCCTGAAGGTGAGAGTTCTAGATTGCATTGTAACCCCACTGGAGATCAAGCTAGAGCAGCTAATGAACAGCATTTGAACTCTAAGGTTGTGTCAAAAGCCTCAATACACGACAGCAATAATTGGTATTTAATGGCACAGCCTGATAATGTCTGCATTGCAGAGTTCCAATAGGGAACTCTCCAGACATTAAAAATTCATCCATTCGACACTACAACAAAATCATAAAGGTGTTTTAAAGCAAAATATGACATTTTCTCCCTATTTTCTTTGAACACCTTCATTTATTAGCTATAAAATGTTAGAACGAGGAGAAAAAAAGATGTTTTGGAGCCATGTACATGATGAGACCTCCAGCAATACAACCAATTAGAGTTGGCAGCCCTAATTTCCAATGAAAATGACAAGTTACAGTGCAGATAATAGCAGTTATTGGCAAGACTTCCTTCATTGTTTTGATAACAAGGAACAAGATATAACTATGATACATCACAATTCTTCATTTTAGAGGGAGTAATCTAACTGAATTTCCTTTCTAGATCAGTGGTACTGGGACATTGCTAGTACAGGAATAATTGTATTCCTTACAACTTCAATTGTCCCCAGTACTTCTTTTTTGAAGAAAAGGTAATTGGATTTAAGACACTAACAGCTCCCCATTCCCAAACACCAAAGAAAATATCAAGTGAAATTGAACACTCAGTACAATCTGCACTCTTCAGAAAAATATTTGGATACTGCACACTGACGTTTTTTGAAATACGTGGATCTGTAAAAAGAGAACAGATGCTAGAACCATTTTGTGTCGAATTTGTAGTATTTTCCTTTTGAGTGGAACTGTCGATAAGTAAACCACGTGTTCATGTCTTAAGTTGTGACGACCTATTTCCTAGAGGATGCTAATGCAAAAGAGACATTAATACACACTCCCAACAGGTCAGGACCGAGGTCTTGCTCTCTAGAAGGACAATGTCAAATACAGTCTATCTCATACCCCTGACGGCTAGTTCATTGCTATGGAGCAAGAGCATCACGTTGGATTCCAAGAGATACAGCTGGCCCCCTTTGTAAGTGGGGGCCCAGTTGAGTATACCATAATCCTGAGCCCATTTTTACACAGATGTTTCCCGTTCAGAACCATGTTCTTCCTTCTTTTTCTTAGAATTGCAAAAGCCATGGAGTCCACAGAAGCAAGCAAAAGTGAACTGGGGCATCACCTATGAGAGTCAGTGCATGGCATCAAATAATCGTTGATCTGAAAAATAAATAAAAGTGTTTTCAGGATTTGAGAGAAATATGAGGGAAATGTTAAGAGCAGGATTACTAATGCAATTTTATAGATAATGGCCGGAATTATACCGCCACGCCAAACCCAGAATCGGGGTGGGCGAGGCTCGCAGAACAGAATTCTCCATTGGCCTTGGGTGGAGTTTTACAAGCCTCGCCCGAGCGAGGCCATAAAATAGCGGCCAACAGCTCTGGTTTTTCTGGATCTTTATATGAGATCCAAGCAATTGCCAAAAAGGCCGCCCTCTCTCCCTTTGCAGTTTGATATCGCATTCTCTGCTAAACACAGTTCTGATTCAACAGGTCGTGAGTTGACGGTAACATTTTCCTTTTGGGGAATGGAAACAGATGTCAGAACTGTTTCCAGGTCCTGTTCTACTCAGAGGGTGGGGGTGGGGTTAGATTTCCCATTGACCCACCCAACCCCATCCCCACCCTCTGAGTAGGACAGGGCCTGGAAACAGTTCTGACATCTGTTTCCATTCTCCAAAAGGAAAATGTTACTGTCAAAAGGAAATCTGTCATTGGGCCCAATTTTGATGGGGATGCCCCCTTAATTGGCTTGGAGACAGTTTTGGCAGCCAATCAGTGGCCATGGCAACTTGAATGCAGGTGTGACTGTGCAAGTGTGGGCCTAATTTAAACAGACCATGGCAGCCATTACTGTGGCTGCGATTTCATTGCATTGCCTACAGTTGGAAAGATGTCCTAGGAGATGCAGAGGCCTGGACCCCTAGCAGGGCTGCCCCTCGCTGCCTGACAGCTTATCAACCATTCTGCCTGAACTAGCTAGGTGGAAATGTAAGCTGTGAGGAGGACACAAAGAGAGTCAGACAGGTTAAGTGAATGGGAAACACAATGATGGATGGAATATAATGGGGGGAAGTATGAGGTTATTCACTTTCGTAGAAACAATAGAAAAGCAGAATATTTTTCAAAGGTGTGAAACAGGAACATAATAGGAGCAGTGTACCTGTTTAAGCCTGGCCACCATTCAGTATGATCATGTTGATGTTCAGTGTACTTACATACGGTTCACAAACATTTAGTATGCAAGTATAGAAAGGCAAATGACATGCTAGCTTTAATTGCAAAGGGATTAGAGCACGAAAATAAAGAGGTCTTACCACAGTTGTTGAGGGATTTGGCAAAACCACACTTGGAATAGTGCATGCTGTTTTAGTCTCCATATTTAAGGAAGGACATGCTTGCATTGGAGGTTACTCCATTGTTGATTACATTTAAGGTTGAGATAGGCAGAACTTTAGAATCTCAGGGAACCGAGGGATATGAGGAGTGGGTGGAATGTGGAGTTGAAGCCAAAGATCAGGCATGATCATATTGAATGGTAACCAGACAAACTGCTCCTATTTCTTATGTTCTTATCTAACTGTATGCCAATGACTAAGACCCCTTCTGTGTCATTCACCCTTTCATGCAGCCTACCGAGTTTCCCGGACTGGCCATGACTAGCTCCCAGCTACGCGTTTGCCTTCATGCATCTGGTTTGCCCCAGGCAGCCTGCGTGTCGTATATTCACCCTCAAAATCTGAGCATGCCCTTCACCGAGCTCTCAAAAGCTCTTTAACAATGTTTATTGTGGTTAATGGATTGGACACAGTCTCAGCATCATCGCCCCCATAGCTCTGGCCAAACGTGCTGGCATCGGAAATGAAATTGTGAATCCGGCAAATGGTATTTTTGACCCCTGTCAGCCCCCGCTCCCTACATGCCCCGTGGGACCTAGGAATTCAGCCCGATCTTTCTGCACAATGTCCAGCCTCAAAATTAATTACTTAAAAGTGATGAAAAAGTAGCAAATTTTTATCCGAGTAAGTTAAAGTGCCCTGCATGAATTTCAGCTCACTCAACTCTTTTCGATCTACAGAACAAAGAAGTCTTATTTAATTTTAATTAATTTTATTTCACTTAAGAGAAATGAGCTGAAGTATTTCAGGTCAGCATCCTCATTAATTTACCAAAGCAAGCAGAGCTGTGATGGTTTTGGGTCTGGTGTTATCGTAGTTATGTACTGGATTAGCAACCCAGATATAAGTGAGACCAATTCCAACTCATGCTCGCTGAGATCTGGCTTTCTTTTGCAAGCATGGGGCATTGCAAAATGAGCCAAATAATCCATTAGCTGCAAATCACAGTCAAGCAATTACAGGATTACAATCAATGAGGGAAGCATTGAAGACATTCACCCAAAGAGGCTGCTTTATGAATGATCCTGTAGATATTGTACGGCAGCTTGGTGGTTATGGTAGCCTAATTGCTGTAAGTTCAAATACTATCATGGAAAATTGTGAAACTGAATTGGATATTAGCAATAGAGCATGTGAATGATCACATACTTATTGGAGTGTAAATAAAAATTAGCTGGTTCATTAATGTGGTTTACACTTGACTGAAAGATATAGGTTTACATGCATTTTCACACAAAAAATGTAAATATGCAAGTACCTTTCTTCATACAGCTGTTTACCACAAGTTAATATAATCTTAGTGATGGAAATAGGAAATATTAATTAACTTTAATGTAAGTAAACTGATTCAATGATGCATCAGGTGGCAGTCACATCTTTAGCCATTTAAGTGCCAGGCTCTGCAATTTCCACCAAATCCCTTCACCTCTCCACTTGTCTATCTTCTTTTAAGATCTCTTTGACCTAAGATTTTGTCCATCCCTCCTAAAATCTCCTCCTTCTTCCAGTTTTTGATTACACATGTTTAGCTATGTTAAAGAAAATATATAAAAGGCAAAAATACACTTGCATTTCTATAGTGCCTTGCATGTCCTAAAGTGCTTTACACTTCATACAGGGTGCTCTTACCAAAAACATTCTAAGTGCCGAATGAGCGTGAGAATGGGAGAGAATCACGTCTGTTTTTTCAGTGAGCTTTCAGAACGATCCTGTGGCACTTAGTGCAAAAAAAGAGGCAAAGTGTGATTCTCACCAATAGGGGGAGTGGACAGAGTCTATTCTTGGCAGAAAGCCGGCTGCTCACACTAGTGAGTGCTATCATGCACGTGCAGATCTTCAGTATTCTGTGCAATAGAACACTGAAGAGCTGTCAGTCCCTCCACTCCCTTGGATATCGAAGCGAGGCTGGTCACACTGGAAATCCAGGGCCGGTAAAATTGCGAGAGGCGCGAAACCGGGCACAAACCCGATTTTTCGCCTCTCATGGATCTTACCAGCTCACCATGCCAATCGACCAGCATGACAAGCCGGTAAGATAGCCCCTATAATGTCAAAAAAGCGATAGCCAATTTGCATGCAGCATGTTTCCCACAAACCAACAATGCTAACATAACTGGGTGGGCCTTCTTAAACAGCCTGCCTCAGCACTCACCAGCCCCCATGGCAACCATCTGCTTCTAGGGTTGAAGGGCCCGACTCAATCTGCCACCCTGGTTCCCCAGGGTGCAAATCGGGTTTAACGGTGCTGTTTAAATCAAGAGTTGGAAGATTTGTTGACTCAAACTGTCTGCCTTGGTAGTGAAAATCCACTCCTGAGAGTAACCCCCAATATAAGTGTATTAGGGAAAAAAAAGATATAATTGCACTTCAAAGGACCAACTCAGTTGCAACGTTCCCTGAGAAGTAAATATTGCTGAGATCTACTGCACACATTTCCTGTCAGCACTGGACATAACTCCTACCTAGCCTGCAAACACGGGCCCTGTACATGACTGATCCTGAAATCAGTGCAGTGCTGCAATGATGACGTTGGCATGCTCTCCTTCAGAAAATAAGTGTTTGGAAGTGTCACATCCATAAGTACCACCCAATCATTTCAGGCTTATTATGGTTTTTAAAAAAAATCTGAGACCTTTACAAATACCTTTGACCCGTTATAAATGAAAAATAATGTGCATGCTAACAGATGGCTGGAATGGATCCTTGAGAGAACTCTGGGGTAATTTTTCAAGCCTCAGTCATTCACAGTAGCTCTAAACAACACACATGAATGAATTAATGATTTGAAAAATGGATTAGGGTTTGAAATGTGCAGCCTGACTGATGCAAGAGGAATACATTCAATGTATAATCAACCTCAGGAGTATAAGTTTGACAACAGGATGATTTTCTGAATACGTCTTGCTCTCTTTTCTTTTACTTCACCATTTCTGCACTTCTCTCCCCACATTTATCCTAAATTTTCTGTTGCTTCCTGTTCTTCACAAGCCCCCGAATTCAGTTCAGGATCAGCTTCAAGGCAGATTGGGATTAACTTTTTTAAAAATACAGATTGCACAGACAGAACCATTTCAGAAGTCTGTGGTGGGCTACATGATGGGAATCCCTGTTACAACTAACTCTAGCAGCTCTGGGTTGCAGAGAGAAAGGTTATGGCCAGGGTACCCAGTGCTGTTCACCACAGAAATCTTCTTACGTGCGCTTGTTGAATTTTTCTTTCATTCGTGGGACATGGCCGTCACTGGCTGGCCAACATTTATTGCCCAACCCTATTTGCCTGAGGGCAGTTGAGAGTCAACCACATTGCTGTGGCTCTGGAGTCACATGTAGGCCAGACCAGGTGAGGACAGCAGATTTCCTTCCCTAAAGGACATTATCATAGGATCATAGAAACCCTACAGTGCAGAAGGAGGCCATTCGGCCCATCGAGTCTGCACCGACCACAATCCCACCCAGGCCCTACCCCCACATATTTACCCACTAATCCCTCTAACCTACACATCTCAGGACTCTAAGGGGCAATTTTTAACCTGGCCAATCAACCTAACCCACAGATCTTTGGACTGTGGGAGGAAACCGGAGCACCCGGAGGAAACCCACGCAGACACGAGGAGAATGTGCAAACTCCACACAGACAGTGACCCGAGCCGGGAATCGAACCCAGGACCCTGGAGCTGTGAAGCAGCAGTGCTAACCAC
Source organism: Mustelus asterias (assembly GCF_964213995.1). Taxonomy (NCBI): domain Eukaryota; kingdom Metazoa; phylum Chordata; class Chondrichthyes; order Carcharhiniformes; family Triakidae; genus Mustelus; species Mustelus asterias. Next base: position 7,310,513 of record NC_135825.1, on the reverse strand, counting down.
TGTGCTACCGTGCCGCCCATTAATGAACCAGATGTGTTTTTCCGACAATTGACAATGGTTTCATGGTCATCAATAGATTCTTAATTCCAGCTACTTCTTATTGAATTCAAATCCCACTATCTGCTGTGACGGGATTCGAACCTGGGTCCCCAGAACATTAAGTGAGTTTGTGGATTACTAATCTAGTGATAATACCACTAGGCCATCACCTTCTCTGAGAACAGGATGAGAACAGGATCAGATTTAGCTTTGATATCTCTGACTGAATAACATATTAATACTTACTGTACAGCAACAACATGCTTTTGCATGCATTATTATGAATGATTATTTTCCATTTTAACAGAACGAGAAGGACCAGGTGTTAGAGAAATTCCAAATAATCAGGGATTTAAGACACTGACAAAACAACTAGCACTGAGTGAAATGACTCCAGATCAGACTTACAGACTAACGGGGGAACTGTCTACATAAAGACACATATAATCACAGTAAGAGATTTAAACAAGCATTTCTGATTTAAACATATATTTTGGATTTTAAAAGGTATTTTTAAAGTAATCTGTACACTTGAGCCAAAAGCAGGCTGCTCCAGAGCATGATGGGATGAAGACTAACCACATTCTTTGGAACAATGAAACCATAGAGTATGTATATTCTTATCAGCATAAGTTACGGACAGTATTGGTTCTCAAAGCCATAGTATGAATAGAACTGTTCAATTTGTACTGATAAGACAGTGCTTCTCAGACATGGGAATATCATCTGTCTGACTCGACCATTGACGTAATTGAGAGTTGGTGAAAACAGTATCTTTGAACTCTATAGCTAAGCATCAGGGGTTGCTAAGAGACAGGGGAAGAAGCATTTGGATTCTATGGACCAATTAAATGATGTCAGAGGGTAGAATGTAATTGGCTAAGGTATATGACAACTGTTAACAACGATTGATTTGTACTAGTGATGACTGGTTCGTAACTAACGGGAAAGTGGGAAAAGTGAACTTGAAAATGTATACTTGTCCTATCTGATTATTGTAACTTCAGAGTGGTATTGGAATCATAGAAACCCTACAGTACAAAAAGAGGCCATTCGGCCCATCGAGTCTGCACCGACCACAATCCCACCCAGGCCCTACCCCCATATCCCTACATATTTACCCACTAATCCACACATCTCAGGACACTAAGGAGCAATTTAAGCATGGCCAATCAACCTAACCCGCACATCTTTGGAATGTGGGAGGAAACCGGAGCACCTGGAGGAAACCCACGCAGACACGAGGAGAATGTGCAAACTCCACACAGACAGTGACCTAAGCCGGGAATCGAACCCAGGACCCTGGAGCTGTAAAGCAGCAGTGCTAACCACTGTGCTACCGTGCCGCCCAATGCTCAGGGCCTTGTGAGGTGTTAGACTGCCCAATGCTCTCCCAGCGATTGTCGGTCAAATAAAGATACAACTTTAACCAGGATGCTGACTTTGCGAGTCTTTGTATTAGCTGTAGTTTTTGGCAATACCTAGTCTCTGAAAAAACCCCGCAACACCAGGGTATTTAAATTTAAACTTTAAAGTTTTATAAAGGTAGGAGTAGATGTTAGGCAGTTCTTTTCCTGGAGAGTAGTAAGCCTCTGGAATACATTGCTAGATGGTGTGTTTAGTACTGCCCTTCTGTATCACCTTCAAGAGTGGACTTGACTGGAGCAAAAATTGCATCATTCGGAGGTACAGGTAACTTTCTTTGTAGATAATACTCAGTCCATGTGATCTCCTTAACAGTGTTTCGATCACTTGACAGGGCTGGAAAGCTATATTTCAGAGTACTTTTTCCCTTATTGGCCTTAGGATTTTTCTTGGATTTGTTTCCACTCTTAGAAGATGATTTGGCTGTGGTATGAAGCATGAGGGATCTGTCAAAATCTTGTGCGTCAGCTTTCATGGTGTATGGGCCAGGCTTGAGAAACTGAATGGTCTTTTCCTGTCCGCTGACTTCATATCTTCATCCACTTGTCTGGGTGAGTGCTGCTCCAACATCACTCAAGAGGCTCAACACTATCCAGCCAGCTTGATTGACACCCCATCCACCTTAAACATTCATTCCCTCTACCACCGATGCACAGTGACAGCAGTGCCTACCATCTACAAGATGCACTGCAGCAACTCACCAAAGTTCCTTGGGCAGCATCTTCCAAACCCACGACCTCCACTAACTGGACGGACAAGGGCAGCAGGTGCATGGGAGCACTGCCACCTGGAAGTTCCCCTCCAAGCCATTCACCATCCTGACTTGGAAATATATCACCGTTCCTTCACAGTCGCTGGGTCAAAATCCTGGAACTCCCCCCCCTAACAGCACTATGGGTGTACCTACACCATATGGGGACTGAAGTGGCTCTAGGAGGTGACTAACCACCAGCTTCTGAAGGGCAATTAGGGATGGAAAACCAATGCTGGCAAAGCCAGCGAATCCCACATCCAGTGAAAAAAATAAATGAAAAAAAAATTACATATACACATATCTACATAGAAATTATATATATAGATATGTGTATGTATTGATTTTTTTCATTTATTTTGTGTGTGCATATATATATACATATATATTATATATATGTATGTGTGTATATACGCACACACATCTATATACATAAATATATGGAAGTGTCAAGCCAGTTCACAAACAGTGGACACTAAACAAGGAAAAAAATAATTTAGGGAGCAGAAACATTGCTAAATAGAAAGATCTTAAGGAGGCTTTTTGATGTTGAAGGTGATGTAATGAGGCAAAATGAGGAAGAGGAAATCAGAGGGCAGCCACATCGAAGCTTCGGCTACAAATGGGGAAGTGAAAGTTCTAGTCAAAAGGGATGGGTTTTGGAGAGATGGGAAGACATGGAAAAGGGGTCTGCTAGGACAGACATTAATCCAGCATCAAAAGGAATGGGGGTGGGTGCAGGCTGGAACTTATGGCTGGAAAAGGCTTCTCAAATAAACTTGGATGAGAACTGGGATTCCAAAGTGAGTTTGAGGATCTTGGAATGGACCCAGTGAAATACAGAGAGTCAATGTATCATGGTAAGAACGGGGATCATGAGGGTGTGGGATGTTTACATTGCATAGGAAATTCCTCTGTGAATTCTGGAGATTTGTGTAGGGTGTGTCCCCATATCCGGACCCTGACTGAGGGCAAGCTTGATTTCATCCTGCGAGCCCCTATAAGAAACCTATGCTTGAGCTGGTAAAAATGGGGATGAGGATTTCAATAAGGGTGGTGGTGGGTTGAATGGAGTTTGAATGATTGAAGGTGGATGAATGATGATGAAGAATGAACCATGATCATTGGGAACTTTGACTTCTAGATGCTGTAGTCTGGATGTAGACCAGTGAGCCTAACGTCAGTACTGGGGAAATTGCTGGAGTCTATTATCAAAGATTTTATAACTCAGTATTTGGAAGGCAAATAAGAGATAATAGCGTGGTCAGGTAGAAATGATGGGCCAGTGGTGGCACGGTGATACAGTGGTTAGCACTGCTGCCTCACAGCGCCAGGGACCTGCATTCGATTCCCAGCTTGGGTCACTGTCTGTGAGGCATTTGCACATTCTCCCCATGTCTGTGTGGGTTTCGTCCGGGTGCTCCGGTTTCCTCCCACAGTCCGAAAAATGTGCTGGTTAGGTGCATTGGCCATGCTAAATTCTCCCTCAGTGTACCCGAACAGGCGCCGGAGTGTGGCAACTGGGGGATTTTCACAGTAACTTCATTGCAGTGTTCATGTAAACTTACATTAGCTACCCTCCAATCTTTAGGAACTATTCCAGAGTCCAAAGAATTTTGGAAAATAACTCAATGGATCTACTATTTCCAGGGCCACTTCTTTAAGTACTCTGGGATGAAGATTATCAGGCCCTGGAGATTTATCCACCTTCAATTCCATCAATTTCCCCAAAACCATTTCCCTACAAATGCTGATTTCCTTCAGCTCCTCACTAAAATATGTTTCTCTCAGCACTTCTGGCACATTATTCATGTCTTCCTTTGTGAAGACTGAAGCAAAGTACAAGTTTAATTCCTTAGTCATTTCTTTATTTCAGGGTACATGCTGAGAGATGGTTTCCCCTAGCTGGAGAGTCTAGATGTGGAGATGCCGGCGTTGGACTGGGGTAAACACAGTAAGAAGTTTAACAACACCAGGTTAAAGTCCAACAGGTTTATATGGTAGCAAAAGCCACACAAGCTTTCGGAGCATATATGCCCTGTTTGTGAACAGAATTCCCACTCACCTGAAGAAGGGGCTCGGGGCTCCGAAAGCTTGTGTGGCTTTTGCTACCAAATAAACCTGTTGGACTTTAACCTGGTGTTGTTAAACTTCTTACTGTGGAGAGTCTAGAACAGTGGGCCATAGTCTCAGGATAACAGATTGGCTATTTTGCACTAAATAAGGAGAAACCACCTCACCCAAAGGATTATGAGCCCTTAGCATTCTCTCTTCCAGAGGACTATGAACACTAAGTCGATGAGTATGTTCAAGACTGAGATTAATTAAGGGCAGCACGGTGGCACAGTGGTTAGCACTGCTGCCTCACAGCACCAGGGACCCAGATTTGATTCCTGGCTTGGGTCACTGTCTGTGTGGAGTTTGCACGTTCTTCCCTTGTCTGCCTGGGTTTCCTCTGGGTGCTCTGGTTTCCTCCTACATCATGAAAGACGTGCTGGTTAGGTGCATTGGCCATGCTAAATTCTCCCTCAGTGTACCCAAACAGGTGCCGGAGTGTGGCGACTAGGGGATTATCACAGTAACCTCATTGCAGTGTTAATGTAAGCCTACTTGTGACTAATAAGTAAACTTTACTTTACTTTAAATTGATCTCTGAGCAGGAAGAAATTCAAGGAATAGGTGGATTGATGTAGAAAAATCTTATTGATGGGTAAAGCAGGCTTAATGGGCTGTATGGCCTACTTTGCTCCAGTTCTCATGTTCTTTCTCCACCAATCTGTCTGTAACGCACCCTTTTTCTTCAAGCTTCTTTAATACATCAGCCCATAACTTCTGATCCCCGGAGGGTGGTATCTGGGAGGTGCCCCAGAAGATGGGCTGGGGGACCAGTTGGAAGTCCCCATGCAGGAATTGCACAGGAAGTTCAAATCTCTCATTACCCTCCACAGAGAGCCATCCAAAACTCTGATTTAAATTGCAGACTTCAGATAGTTCCAACTGTACTACCAGAATAGCTACCCAGGGAAAGTTACACAAATTAAACCAACTTCTGGGTAATTAGAAGTTACCCAAGCAAAACACTCCTATCCCTGTACTCAAATCCTCTCGCTATGAAGGCCAACATACCATTTGCCATGATCAAGATGAACGACGGAGCAGGCTCGAAGGGCTGAATGGCCTCCTCCTTCTAGTTTCTATGTAAACCCTTGAAGAATTTTAAACATTTCAGTGAGATCACCTCATTCTTCTAAATTCAAACCCAACTCAATCTCGCCTCAGAGGGTAGCCCTTTCATCTCCAGAAATCAGTCTAGTAAACCTTCCTTGCAGCAAGCAGCTGCATGTTTAAGGAATGATCAATAAAGAGAGGTTTTGGGAGGGGAAGGAGCAGTGCCTGAAAATCCACTCATACCTGCTTAATGATTACATGGTGAGATAATGGAGAGTGACTCATGCCTGTGGGAGAATACTGCACAAATTGGCCAGTGGCTCCAGTGATTTGAAGGAAATCGTCAACAAAAAAACACAGAGATATACTTCCTCTCATGTGAAAGTGGGATAAATAAATGATCAAAGTTAAACACCATTTTTCAAAAATGTACAATCTTCCATATTACTTATTTCACAACAAGATGCAGAAAAGATACTTGAGGCAAATTTACATTCATTCCACTGCTCCCAAAGTACAGAAGTCAATGGTGTTGAAAGATGGGGCTACACACGATGTTCTGACCGATATGCATAGGTAGGCAGAATGGTCTATTTTAGCATTCTGGCACAGTTTCTCTGCATCACACTGTTTAGTGTGCACTCGCTGCAAAGCGACAAAAAGAAACCCGTTGCTGTTGTTGGCAGCAAAACACTGGAAGACAAAGCAGCTCATTGACAGGATGTCTCTTCCCCACTCTCGAGCCCTCATGACCCTCTCCCGCATCACCAGATAATCCCCAAACAGCTCAGTGCCCTTGTACGATTTAGAAAACTCAGAAAAGTTGCAACATTTTTTTTTAAAAGATGCCTCCTCTTTGCTAGTTTCAGGAATTGTTTTTCTCCCCTGGATCTATTTTGGTTGGTCTCAGAAATTCGTCTCAGATGATATTTAAAAAAAAGTTATTATGCAATTCAGAGCTGGTGAGAATGTCTTGTTTCCAATGGGGTGTAAGGACGCACTTCTGCAGTAATTAGAAGCTTTGAGAACATTGACAATCCTAAGGATGCAACAGATTTTGTAAATAGAACCATAATGTATTTATGACACAACAATAGAATGGTTATATTACTGAAGGAAGCTATTCGGTCTGTCATCTCCCTAATAGCTCTCCACAAGAGCAGCTCAGCTAATCCCACTTTTCCACCCTTTCCCCATTGCCCTGCAATTCTCTTCAGATAATTATCCAATTCCCTTTTGAAAGTGACAGTCGAATCCTCCTCCATCATAATTTTTGGCGGTGCGTTCCAGATCTTAACCACTCGCCTGCTTAAAAATAGTTTTTCCTCGCATTCTCTTTGGTTCTTTTGCCCTCACCATAAATCTGGTGTCCTGTTGTTCTTGAACATTCCACCAATGGGAACCATTTCTCTCTATCCAGTCTGTCTGGACCCCTCTCAGTATTTGAACTCGAATCTTCTCTCAAACCTCTCTTCTCGAAATTTCTCTGATCTGATTAGATGGGGAGGAGAGGAATGAAGTGGCGGGGCAGCTGTGGAAGCGTAGATGTGGGTGAGGGGGTTGGGGGTGGTTGGGGAAAGAGAGAGATGCTGTTGGTGGGGGAGGTGGTTGTGGAATGGGTGAGCTAGTGTGCAGTGGGAAAAGCCATTGTGAGTTAATAGTGTGCAGGTGTGAATAGGCACTAGAGGGTGGGGGGTGTGGGGGGGGGGAAGAAAGAGGGGAAAAGGGGGTCTTAGGGAGGCAGTCCATGGTGTCAACTGATGACTCCTGGGGGCATACTAAGGGAATTGTGCATAGCAAAGGATGGTGAGGGTTAAAGGGAGCTATGGGAGGTGGGAGGGTGGAAGGGAGAGAGTTAGACAATGACAGGTGAAGGGATGCTGAGGGTTGTTGGAGGGAATATGGAGGTAAAAGTGGATTCGGCAGAATAGGGGGGAGACAGGTCTACTATCAAGATGGTAGGCTCCTTGGAAGGGTAGGGGACATGGACATTTATCTGCATGGCATGGAGGGTGATGGAGGAGGATTGAAGGGTAACTGTGGGAAAGTCAAACGTTATACCTGAGGAGGGGGTCAGTTGTTATGGGGGGGGAAAGAGGTGGGCCATGAGAGGAGAGGTAAAGGTATTGGACTGGACATCAAAAGTAATATGAACCACGGGCCACTCGCAACTATCTAGACCCTCATGGTGGCGATCTCCAGATGATACATAGGAGCTGGGTTATTGGGGGTGGGCGGAGACAGGGGTTAGTCCAGCTGAATGGGACCTCCAGCATGTAGTACTGACAATGCTAGGGCATTGGGACAGGCAACGTGTGAAGGGCAAAGGCTCCATTGACACATGGCCCACAAGGGTCCTGGCAAATGTCTTTGCCTCCCTGTGCATGCAGGATTCCAGGAGACATAGCGCCAGTCTGATGTCCCTCTGTAGATGGGTGGGGTGTAGGGGGGACGGGGTGAGCAGGGGATGGATGCACAATATTAAGGACTACATCAGACCTCATTAAAGTGCATGCTCTGTTTACAAAAGTGTAATAACATTAACAATCACAGTGCACCCATACAACCACAATGTGAAATCATAACGTTTTAATCTTTCATTCCCCACCACTTCTTTTAGGTTCTCCCTCCACATCCGTAGCCTGGGTGGAGGCAGCTTGCTGAGCAGTTTGCCCTGTTGTTGTGGGTGGCCTTACTGGCCATCCTCTGGAGAACCGAGACTTGGAGAGCACTGGCTTACTCTGGCTGGCCTGTTGTGGAGTAACTGCTCCCTCGGTGCTGACAGAGGGTGAAGCTAAAGGGGTCACATGCAAAGGGAATTCTGAAGGGCGGTTTACCCTCAGAGAGTCCTTCGTGGAGGTCCAAGGGGTGTCCAAATGCCACTTCTCCTCCCTTTGGGTGCCGAGGGCCCCTGCCTGACTCCTTGAGGATAATGGGCACCGGAGGGAGGTGAAGGTGCCCAGTCTCCCTTTCGTGTAGCCACTGCAAAAGTTCACCCGTGGCTACAGCGATGGAGTGCAGGTCTGTGTGCATCTCCGGCAGAAACTAGCTGTTCTGTTAGTTGAGGTCCTGCATGGTATCTGCCACCCCCTCCATGGAGACTTTGATGCAAACACATCAACATCACTTTATCAGCAGCAGGTGGGTGGGTAGCCTCTGTCTCATGTGCCATTCTGTGGAGGGGCCTCCAGCATCTCTGCCTGATGTCCCCCTCCTCTCACAGCATCACGGGCAGGGCCGATTCCAGCGACTCGCCATCTGACTTGGACGTCGCGCATGCCCTTCCCCCAGCAGGTCGCCCAAGTGTGCCAGCAGGCCTGCACAGTGGCACAGTGGTTAGCACTGCTACCTCACAGCGCCAGGAACCTGGGTTCAATTGTGGTCACTGTCTGTGCAGAGTCTGCACGTTCTCCCCGTGTCTGCATGGGTTTCCTCCGGGTGCTCCAGTTTCCTCCCACAGTCTGAAAGACGTGCTGGTTAGGGTGCATTGGCCATGCTAAATTCTCCCTCAGTGTAACCCAAACAGGCATCGTAGTGTGACGACTAGGGGATTTTCACAGTAACTTAATTGCAGTGTTAATGTAAGCGTACTTGTGACATTAGTAAATAAACTTTAAAGTGTCAGTTTAAAGTTGGCTGACCCCGCAGACATGTGTCTGTGCGGTGATCACCGGAATGTGAGAACCTGGCTGAACTAGACCTAGTACCCACCAGGCAGTGTGTCCCTGCGTCACTGGAGGTTGCGGGTGATTGTGGTGATGCCTCTTCGGGTGCACTATCTTCCTCTCCCTCAATGTCCTCGGCCTCTGAGGGCTGGCGGGACTGCTGGACAAGCTAGGGCTTCCTCTTCTGCCCTTCCCTTCTTTGTGCTGGCACCTGTACGTGAGAGAGGAGAGAGCGAGTGACTGCATGAGCTGCCTGCAACACAGAGGAATGTGTGACCCTTAAGCTTCTATGTGACTATATTATGCATGGATTCTTACTGGATGAAGGTCACCTTTGCATCTGCACAGGCCTGGTCCAGTTCCCCTCCTGCTCGCTGGGCTGCACGCTCCTCGGACTCAGTAAGATTCTTGAGATCAAGCCAGCTCCTTCTCCTCTCTGACTTCACTGTTGTGCCTCAACTCTTCCTGTGCAAAGAGAGACGATAGGGTTGAGAGCAGTTGGGTTCCATGTATCTTTCCCATGCCTCCAGTCTTACAAACATCCCACTGAATTGTGTGCCCATCTGATTGAAGCACTGCAGGCTGTCCACAAAGGCAGCACCCATCAGAGCAGCGAGCCCATGCAGATAGAAGGATAAAGCTCACAGGGACATGTCATTAGTGGTACTTGCTGGTGCCCTCAATGCCTGAGACCCTTCCCCAACCCCACCCCTCCCCTCCCAGACAGCATGTGAGCTCTCTGTGTGGAAGGGTGAGGGACTTACAGTGGCCTCCCCACCTGTAGACCAGATGGACTGCAGTGGGGCTATGAGGCATCATCTTATCACGCTGTGTAGCCCTTTAATGCATGGACTGCACGGATGGTACCCTTGTCACTGAGGCCTGTGTCCCCTTTACCATTGAGTGAGGTGAGTGTGAGCACTTATTCTGGCGTCAGCAATGTGCAGTCCGTTTCCTGTGCTGCAGGCAGTTCTCTGATGGAGGCTATGGGCACTGAACACCCTGGAGACTTCCCAAAAAACAGGGTTGGTCATCCAGATCAGCCTCCTCCTCCCACGCTCGAGCTACTCTGTATCACTAACAATCCAGGATCCCGTATACCCCATTAACTGCTTTCTCAACCCAATGCCACCTTCAATGATTTGTGCACAAAATGCCCACGGTCCCTCTGCCTCCCCTTTAGAATTATATCCTTTATTTTACATTTCCTTTCCTCTTCCTTCCAAAATTTATCGCTTCACAGTTCCCTGCGTTAAATTTCATCTGACACTTGTCCGCCCATTCCACCAGCCTGCGTATTTCTTTTGACGTATATTATCACGGTTCACAATACTTCCCACTTTTGTGTCATCTGCAAATTCTGAAGTGTCATCAATCTGAAACTTTGGGCTGGATTTTTGTGTTCCTCCTGCTGGGTGTGTTAGGGGAGTGCATATGTTATGTCGGCTGGCTAGTCCACTATCTCCCTGCCCACCCCCCATAATACTGGAGATGGGTAAGGCGCTCACTAGTCCGCCTTCTCTTAGGCCTATTGAGGTTCTTAAGTGGCCAATTATTGCCCACTTAAGGTCCTCAATTCACTTCCACCACTACACTACACTGGCCAACAGAAGACAGGCTAGAGTGGGCAGGCTGTTTCTTTCACCAGCTTTGGTGAAATGGGGGTAAGCAAGAAGTTACCTCCTTTGTGGGGATGCCCTGTGCGCAAGGGGGCATCCCCCCCCGGGGCATTCCCACCCCGCACCCCCCCCTACAATTTTACTCTCCCTTTTGTACCTTCCCACCTGGCCTTCAGACACCTCCCCCACCCCAAACCTCCTCACATCACTCCCCAGCCTGGTGGCGACATCCTCTTCATCTTTGGGACTGCTTGTAGTACCAGCAGCTGCCACTACTCAGTTCTGGTGCTGCCGGCCAATCAGATTGGTGGCGGTCCTTCTTGCCCCAAGAGAAGTCTGAACCTCACCTTAAGGCCATCCAAAGTGTGTTAAGATTACTGGTCAGCCTGGTTTAAAGTAGAGCTAAATCGTGGTATCACGAAGCACTTCTTCTTGCCTGCCTTCATCGACCGAGGCGTTGAGTATAAAAGTTGGCAAATTATGTTACAGTTGTATAAAACGTTGGTTAGGCCACATTTGGAATACTGTGTTCAATTCTGGTCGCCACACTACCAGAAGGACGTGGAGGCTTTGGAGAGAGGGCAGAGAAGGTTTCCCAGGATGTTGCCTGGTATGGAGGGTATTAGCTATGAGGAGAGATTGAATAAACTGGGATTGTTCTCCCTGGAAAGACGGAGGGTGAGGGGCGACCTGATAGAAGTTTATAAAATTATGAGGGTGAACAGATGGAAGATTTTCCCCAGGGCAGAAATGACAGGGGGCACAAGTGCAAGATAAAGGTTCAATGGAGATGTGTGCGCGGGAAGTTTTTTTACAGAGAGGGTTGTTGGAATGCACTGCCTAGTGAGGTGGTTGAGGCAGATACGTTAGCGACATTTAAGACTTATCTGGATAAACACATGAACAGATGGGGAATAGAGGGATACAGGTGGTTGGTCTGGATAGGACAACGTGATCGGCGCAGACTTAGAGGGCCGAATGGCCTGTTGCTGTGCTGTACTGTTCTTTGTTCACAGAAAAGGTAGGGGGGGGGAATAAGGAATCAAGCAGGAAAGTGGAGATCAGCCACGATCGAACTGAATTGCAGAAAGTGCAGGAGGGGCTGAATGGCCTATTCATTTGCCCATGTTCCTGGACATATGTTTCCAGCCTTTATCATTTTCTTTGTTTATATTGAAATTAGTTTCCCGTACAACTGTAAAACCACAGTGGTTTTCACATTATGCATCTCTGTTGCACTCAAGTGGGCAGAATTACAATTTACACACATACTGATCCTATATTTTTTACATCATGGATTAGCCAGCTCATTTATAAACCCTCCTTTATAACAAGAGTGGGAAACGCATTAGAAAGAAAACAGGGATGCATCATCAGCCAGTATAGTTGGAGCATGCAGCTACTCTGGCTTTCATGCATTGCTCACTATCTTTCGAAGGTGGGTAGCCGTTAACTCAACTGTAGATTGACGAGAATCAGGTTCCCATCAACAACATCAAGGCAACCTTCCACCCTGCGTGGTTATCTAATATGCCTCTTCTGTAGGAACCATGAATTGGATTCAATTTGAATTTGAACAAAGAACAAAGAAAATTAGAAAATTACAGCACAGGAACAGGCCCTTCGGCCTTCCAAGCCCGCCCTGACCATGCTACCCATCTGAACTACAAACCCCCTACCCTTCCGGGGACCATATGCCTCTATTCCCATCCTGTTCATGTATTTGTCCAGATGCCCCTTAAAAGTCACGATTGTATCTGCTTCCACTACCTCCCCCGGCAGTGAGTTCCAGGCACCCACCGCCCTCTGTGTGAAAAGCTTGCCTCGTACATCTCCTTTAAACCTTGCCCCTCGCACCTCGCAATTTGAATCGGTTTTTGGAGCAAGCAAAGAAATAGATTAAGGGCTGGCCCTGTCCCCCGTCTCCCCCCCCCCCCCACCGCCGCGTATTGCCTTTGAAACTTTGAGAGAGGAATACATGTTTTTTTAAAAAGTCCACACTGCATGGCGCCACAGTATCAGTTGCGGCTTGGTGTGTAGCACTTTCATATCTGAGGCAGAAAGTTGTAGGTCCAAGTTCCTCTCTGGAGACAATCTGGCTGACACTTGAGTGTTCACTGAGGACCATTCAAAGTGCAGCTAGACATTAGGAGTAGTAAGGTAAAGGATTCAGGTGGTCTGATTGGCCACTTATTGGCCATTACTGTCATATTCTTGTGTACTGCTTGTAACCTTTATTCTCTTCAGACTAACATTGGTAATTGCAGAGCAGATGGGCAGTGGGCATTTTAGCTCCTGCGCTTCTCATTAATGTAATGTGTTTGCAGCAATAACTACAAGCAGGCAGAATGATAGCGAGCATTCAATCACTTTGTATTGTTCCACCCTTACCTCCCCAACCCCAACTCACCTCCTCCGTATTATCCACAGACAGTGACTCATCGCTGATCCATTTTCACCACATCATCGATTTCTCTGCGCAAACACTATTGTGGCAGTGAAATTCTAATATGGTCCACTACATCTGGGTAATCAAACTGTGGATGTGGTGCTTCAGCTCACAGAGTCCTTAGAGATGGAATTAATGGATTGAAAGCGAACAGATTTCAATCTAATGTTCCTCAGAGATGCATTATAAAGAAATCATTCACTTCAGTCTATCCATTTCACCCAATAGATGAAACCGGAGTTGTATTTTCACGGGCACTGAACTGCCCTTGGGGGGTTTAACAGATGCCCAATAACTCCTATTAGAGCAGCAATAAAATCATTGTGTTTCAAAGCAGTTGATTTTCTTTCTTTGAACCAAGAAAATACTTTTTTTAAAACATGTATACAGTGGAATGGATTAAGGTCACCACATTCTACAAAAAATAAACAATTACCTCAGTTAAAATAATATCTGTGGTTTGACAATAATGGGTACCTCATAACCCTCGACTTGAAAGACAAATTCATACCAGCAAAAATAACCATGTTATTTTGATTGTAAAATGAAACGTAAGTTTGTATAAATCCACTTATTTTGGCTAATTTTCACCCTTGCTTATCTTAAGATGATGATCCGCATTAAGCCTTGGCTCAACAGGTGCTGCTAATCCTCCATTACCGAGCTCGAAGTGGTCACTTTTCATATGAGATTTGATTTGATTTATTATTGTCACATCTATTAGTATACAGTGAAAAGTATTGTTTCTTGCGCGCTTTCCAGACAAAGCATACCATTCATAGAGAAGGAAAGGAGAGCTTGCAGAATGTAGTGTTACAGTCTTAGCTAGGGTGTAGAGAAAGATCAACTTAATGCAAGGTAAGTCCATTCAAAAGTCTGACGGCAGCAGGGAAGAAGCTGTTTTTGTGTCGATTGATTTGTGACCTCAGACTTTTGTATCTTTTTCCCGACGGAAGAAGCTGGAAGAGAGATTGTCCAGAGTGCGTATTAATTATGCTGGCTGCTTTGCTGAGGCAGCGGGAAGTGTAGACAGAGTCAATGGATGGGAGGCTGGTTTGTGTGATGGATTGGGCTACATTCACGACCTTTTGTAGTTTTTTGCGGTCTTCGGCAGAGCAGGAGCCATACCGAGCTGTGAGAATCTAGGCAATAACTTTGGGGAGGTGGGGAGGGCTATAAACAAGCAAATAATGGATGCGTGCAAAAACGGAACGGCAATAATCATGGGGGACTTCAACCTGCATATTGATTGGCTGACTCAAGTTGGAAGGGGTGGGATGGAGGAAGAGTTCTTAGAATGCTGTCGGGACAGTTACCTTGAACAGTATGTTACAGAACCGACGAGGGAACGAGTTATCTTAGATCTGGTAATGTGTAACGAGGTAGGTAGAATTAAGGATGTTCTTGTGAAGGACCTTCTTGGGTCAAGTGATCACAATATGGTCGAATTTCTGATACAAATGGAAGAGGAGAAAGTAGGGTCCCATACCACTGTCCTCTGTTTGAACAGAGGGAAGTACGATAGGATGAGGGCTGAATTGGCTAAGGTGGACTGGGAGAGCAGACTGGTAGGTAGGACAGCTGAGGAACAGTGGAGGATTTTTAAGGAGATCCTTTTCAGTACTCAGCAACAATATATTCCGGTGATAAAGAAAGGCTGTAAGAAAAGGGATAACCAGCCGTGGATAATGAAGGAAATTAAGGAGAGTATTAAATTAAAGACCGATGCGTACAGAGTGGCCAAAAATAGTGGAGAATTGGAAGATTGGGAAAACTTTAAGAAACAACAAAGAATGACTAAGAAAGCGATAAAGAAAGGAAAGAAAGGTTATGAAGCTAGGCTAGCTCTAAATATAAAAGATGATAGTAAAAGCTTTTACAAATATATAAAAAGGAATAGAGTGGCAAGAGTGAATGTTGGACCCTTGGAGGACGAGAGGGGGGATTTAATAGTGGGAAATGAGGAAATGGCTGAAACTTTAAATAAGTTTTTTGTGTCAGTCTTCACGGTGGAAGACACAAATAATTTACCGAATATTAACAATAGAGGGTTGGTAGGAGGAGAGGTAATCAATACAATTAATGTTACCAGGGAGGCAGTGCTTGGTAGACCAATGGGACTGAAGGTGGACAAGTCCCCGGGCCCGGATGGAATGCATCCCAGGGTACTGAAAGAAATGTCAGAGGTAATAGCGGATGCGTTAGTGGTTATTTATCAAAATTCGTTGGATTCTGGGGTAGTGCCGGCGGATTGGAAAACGGCTAATGTTACGCCGCTGTTTAAAAAAGGAAATAGACAAAAGGCGGGTAACTACAGGCCGGTTAGCTTAACGTCTGTAGTTGGGAAAATGCAGGAATACATCATTAAAGAAGAAATAGCAGGCCATCTGGATAAGAATGGTTCGATCAAGCAGACGCAGCATGGATTCATGAGGGGAAAGTCGTGCTTGACCAACTTGTTGGATTTTTATGAAGATGTGACTAGTGCGGTTGACGGAGGGGAACCGGTGGATGCGGTGTTTTTGGATTTCCAAAAGGCATTTGATAAGGTGCCTCACAAAATGTTGCTGAAGAAGATTGGGTCACACGGATTTGGGGGTAGAGTGTTAGCGTGGATTGGGGATTGGCTATCCGACAGGAAGCAGAGAGTCGGAATAAATGGGTGCTTTTCTGGTTGGCAGATGGTAACTAGTGGCGTGCCGCAGGGATCGGTACTGGGGCCTCAACTATTTACCATTTATATAGACGATCTGGAGGAGGGGACTGAGTGTAGGGTAACAAAGTTTGCAGATGACACAAAGATAAGTGGAAAAGTGAATCGTGTGGAGGGCGTAGAAGGTCTGCAGAGAGATTTGGACAGGCTGAGTGAGTGGGCGAGGATCTGGCAGATGGAGTATAACATTAACAAATGCGAGGTTATTCACTTTGGAAGAAATAATAGCGAATTGGATTATTATCTAAATGGAAAGAAATTACAACATGCTGCTGTGCAGAGGGACCTGGGGCTCCTTGTGCCTGAGACGCAAAAGCCCAGTCTGCAGGTGATCAAAAAGGCAAATGGGATGTTGGCCTATATCGCAAGGGGGATAGAATATAAAAGCAGAGATGTCTTGCTGCATCTGTACAGGGCATTGGTGAGGCCGCAGCTGGAATACTGTGTGCAGTATTGGTCCCCTTATTTGCGGAAGGATATATTGGCCTTGGAGGGAGTGCAGAGAAGGTTCACCAGGTTGATACCAGAGATGAGGGAAGTTGATTATGAGGAGAGATTGAGCAGATTGGGTTTGTACTCGTTGGAATTTAGAAGGCTGAGGGGGGATCTTATAGAGACCTATAAGATAATGAAGGGGCTGGATAGGGTAGAGGTGGAGAGATTCTTTCCACTTAGAAAGGAAACTAGAACTAGAGGGCACAGCCTCAAAATAAAGGGGGGTCAGTTTAGGACAGAGTTGAGGAGGAACTTCTTCTCTCAGAGGGTGGTGAATCTCTGGAATTCTCTGCCCACTGAAGTGGTGGAGGCTACCTCGTTGAATATGTTTAAATCACGGATAGATGGATTCCTGATCGGTAAGGGAATTAGGGGTTATAGGGATCAGGTGGGTAAGTGGAACTGATCCACTTCAGATCAGCCATGATCTTATTGAATGGCGGGGCAGGCTCGAGGGGCTAGATGGCCTACTCCTGCTCCTATTTCTTATGCTCTTATGTTCTTTCAATGGGCTATTCCAGCACCGAGAGCATCGTAGATAGGTTCACAGCTGTCCATCCGTGTGCATTATCCAGCACAGTAAGAAGTCTCACACCACCAGGTTAAAGTCCAACAGGTTTATTTGGAATCACGAACTTTCAGTCCACTCACCTGATGAAGGAGCAGCGCACCGAAAGCTCGTGATTCCAAATAAACCTGTTGGGCTTTAACCTGGTGTTGTGAGACTTCTTACTGTGCCCACCCCAGTCCAACGCCGCCAGCTCCACATCATCATTGTCCAGCAGGAATTAATGGGACATTGCCGTATGTATTCAAAGAATAATAACTCCTAAATCACCATCACCCAACCTCAAGTTTACAACATCTCAATTGCTCAGGAATGCGCGTACTGTAAACCACCTAACGTTTTGCTTCTTTATTTTCTGTTTTCGGTTGTCCTGTTACCAGGGTTTGAAAATTGCAGTCAAGAGGAGAGATTGAACAGGCTGGAGATGTTTTCCCTAGAACAGAGGAGGCTAAAGGGTGACCTAATTAAAGGTACAAAATTATGAGCAGCCCAGACAGAGCCTGACTGAGCCAAACCGAGCCTGTTTTTCAATTCTATCCTTCTAGAAAATGGAGCCTCGGGCTTGGTTTACTTTTTCCATGCTCTTGCTAATCTGTTCAACAACTTTTAGTCAATGATGTATTTAGACTTCAAGACCCCTTTATTCCTCTACCCCATCCAGACTTGCACCTTCCAAGTAATAAGAGACCTCCTTATGCTTCCTACCAAAATGTACTGGCTCACATTTATCAAATGTGCCAAGTATTTTGACAAATATTTTTCCATTCTGCAAGCGTATTAATGTCCTCTTGTAATTTGTTCCAGCCCTCCTCAGTATTGACTATCCTCCCCATATCACCACCAACACTTTGGACATTCGCAAATTTAGAAATTGGGTATTTGATTCCAAATCCAAATCATTCATGTAATTAGTGAACCACAGTGGGTTTTCCTCCGGGTGCTCCGGTGTCCTCCCACAGTCCAAAGATGTGCGGGTTAGGTTGATTGGCCAGGATAAATTGACTCTGGTGTTAGTGGATTAGCTGGGTCAATATGTGGGGTCATGGGGATAGGGCCTGGGTGGGATTGTGGTCGGTGCAGACTCGATGGGCTGAATGGCCTCCTTCTGCACTGTAGGGAGTCTAAGATTCACAGTGGTCCCAGCTCTCATCCTTGTGGAACACCAGCTCCAACCTTCTGCCACACAGAAGAACTGCCTTTAACTTCCACCTTCTAGTTTGAAGCCAGTTCACGATCAATTCAGCCGCTTGTCTTCAGACTCCACTTGCCCTGTCCTTGCTCATTAGTCTTATCAAAGACCTAAAAATCCAGACAAATTACATTGATTGGATTACTATTCTCTGTTACCTCCTCAAAACATTTAATAATTGGTCAAATAAGATTTTCCCTTTTGAAATGCATGCTGACTATTCATTATTATATATCACATTTCTAGATTTTTTTTCTTTTTACCTTCAGCAAAGATTCCATTATTTTTCCTACTACCGGTCTATAGTTCCATGGACATGTTCTATTCCTCTTAAATATAGAAACAGAGGGATATGGGCCAAATGCGGGCAATTGGGACTAGCTTAATAATTTAAAAAAGGGCGGCATGGACAAGTTGGGCCGATGGGCCTGTTTCCATGCTGTAAACCTCTATGACTCTGACATTCCCCCCTTTTATTTCACATGCGCTCATCTCATTGCTCTTCTCATCTTTGAGTCATTTCTACTTGTTCTGTCTTCCTGGCTAAATACCCTGGGTGACGTGGTGGCACAGTGGTTAGCACTGCTGCCTCACAGTGCCAGGGACCTGGGTTCAATTCCTGGCTTGGGTTCCTATCTGTGTGGACTTTGCACATTCTCCCCGTGTCTGCATGGGTGTCCTCTGGTTTCCTCCCACAGTCCAAAGATGTGCGGGTTAGACCATGTGCATTGACCATGCTAAATTCTCCCTCAGCGTACCCGAACAGACGCCGGAGAGTGATGACTAGGGGAATTTCACAGTAACTTCATTACAGTGTTAATGTAAACCTTACTTGTGACTGATGAATAAATTTTACTTTTACCGATGCAAAATAGTTATTTAATATTTTTGCTATCTCTATCATTAGCTGAATATTATCCTGCCCATCTCTTCATTGTTTTCTTTTATTGATGTGGCTGGAAAATGTTTTACTGCTTTGTTATACGCTTCTTGATAACTTAATTCCAGTGGTTTCTATTCAGTGGTTCTCCCAGTCTTTAGCAAGTTTTCCCTCCTCACCAATCAAGCTTGACATTAGGTATGAATGGCAGGGTGTTGGCGACCTGTTGTGCTCTGGCAAAATGAAATTGAGGAAAATATCGTCACCAGCAGAAATGTTTCTTTCATAGCAACTAGGACCCAAATGAACACCCGAACAGGGACTTGAACCCTGGACCCTAAAAGCCTGATGCTCTACCGACTGAGCTATCCAGGCCCCTGACTCACCTGATAAAGGAGCAGTGCTCCGCAAGCTCATGATTACAAATAAATCCGTTGGACTAGGACCCAAATGATAAGAGAGCAGCAGCTAATTGGAAAGGAGCTGATTAGGGCTATTGTGATTTCCAGCTTAAATATTCTTGGGAAAAAAATCTGATGCCAATTACTTGCCAATTTTAGGAAAATGAATTAGGAATGCAGCATAAATACATTAAAACATTGTGAAGGAAGAATAAATAAGCTAAGTGGAGATAAAGAAAAGATCAGAGATGGAGGGATAAACACACAGAAAGATCAGAGACATGGGGGTAGATAAACTGAAGTCTCACAGACAGAAAGGTAAATAGACATTACTTAAAAGCTGGAGAACTGTTTAATCTTGCTGCTTTACCTAAACTGGAAAAGTGGGTTGAATGTTCAAATCCTTTTATCCATCAGGTGTGACCACCGACCTTTCCGTGTTAACTTAGCTGTGCTTTCTTTGGGTGAGCAAATAAACAAAATCCGCAAGTTGAGGGATAAATTAAAAGGCAGCCCCAGAAAGAGATACTGCATCAAAGAAAACAGAACCTCTTAGGAAACTTGAAATGCCAAAACAAGATGAAGGGGTTGATAAAACACTTCAGTCCCTGCAGTGCCGTCTGGGCACGGATAACCTCGAAGATGTGGGTGGACACCACGTACTCCCTTTGCAGGGACGCCTGGCAGCGAACATAGCTGCAGAAGAGGGGAAGAGAGTCGGCATGGATAACACTGTTGTGCAGAGGTATTGATAAAGCTACCAGGCATCAGAATTCAGACAGCTTGAATCCTCCAGTGTGAGTACTTGCCCCTGCGGTGACCCTAATCCAGCAGCAAGACAAGACAGGGAGTGATGTAATCCCATTGCCACCTCTGCGGCTCCAGGTTGACACTAGCTGTCACGCTTACACTGTTAAAATAGGAACTATTGAGAATGAGCTTTAGTGAGTATCCACAGAATCCCTGCAGTGCAGAAGAAGACCATTCAGTCCATCGAGCCTGCGCCAACCACAATCCCACCCAGGCCCTATTCCCATAACCCCACATATTTACCCTGCTAATACCCCTGACACTAAGGTCAACTTAGCATGGCCAATCAACCTAACCCGCACATCTTTGGGCTGTGCGAGGAAACCGGAGCACCTGGAGGAAACCTACGCAGACATGGGGGAGAATGTGCAAACTTTACACAGTGACTCAAGCCGGGAATCGAACCCGGGTCCTTGGCGCTGTGAGGCAGCAGTGCTAACAGTATGATTGAACAGGTTGGAAGGAGATCACATGGCTGCAATGATTTGCGTCAGCACAGACCAAAACCAACCCCGAGCAGCGTAATTAGACCTGGTTCCAGTCCAACCTGCAAAGTTAGGCTCAACTCTTAACAGCTACAATTTGGAATTGTACTTTACCCAAATTAGTTGTGAGATGCATTAAACAAACGCTCAACCTCACTATGTTGCAGAATTAACACAGAACCCCTTAGGGTAGTGACATTTCTGTAATTGTATGGATTATAAAACAAATCCATTGCTATCTGCAAGGTTCCAATTGCTAATACTGGTACCAGCTGGCACTGGGGCACATTTGCAGTATCATTCAATGGCATCTGGAGAATTCTGACTGCCAATACCTGATGCTATCTGGTACTGGGCAGGTGCCAGCTGTCACTCCATGGTATCTGGAGGGTTCAACTGCTAATTCTTGATACTACATTGCACTGGACAGATGCCAAGCATTATTCAGTGGTATCTGGAGGGGTTTAACTGGTAATATCTGACAGCAGCCAGCAGGTGTTTTGCTTGGGGTTGAAATCACAAATATTGTCCACCGAATATTTGGAGAATTTAGAGCAGCTGAAGCTAGAAATCTCAGTTCACTTTTTTAAAAATTGAGCGAGCTGTGTTGTCTGTGTCCATGGCGACTTTCCAACGTAACAATCATGGCACCTTCCAACAAAAAATATGTAAACAATATTGAGATATTTTGACTGAAAAGCTTTATATAAATGCTCTTATTTGCTTATGCTTATTTGCTTTATAAATGCTTATGCGGCACGTGGCACAGTGGTTAGCACTGCTGCCTCACAGACCCAGGGACCTGGGTTCAATTCCTGGCTTGGGTCACTGTCTGTGTGGAGTTTGCAATTCTCCCCTTGTCTGCGTGGGTTTCCTCCGGGTGCTCCGGTTTCCTCCCACAGTCCAAAGACGTACAGGTTCGGTGGATTGGCTGTGCGAAATTGCCCCTTTATTCCAGGGGAATTAGCTTGGGTAAATGCATGGGGCTATGGGGATAGGGCCTGGATGAGATTGTGGTCGGTGCAGACTCGATGGCCTGAATGGCCTCCTTCTGCATTGTATGATTCGATAAGTTATTATCTGAAAGGTTAGCAAATGGCTTTTTAAAAATCAACTCTTGAGATATGGGCAATGGTGGCTGGGCCAGCATATATTGCTCAACTCCTAGTTGCCCTTGAGAATGTGGTGGTGGCTGCCTTGTGGAACTATAGGACCATAGAAAAGTTACAGCATCGAAGGAGGCCATTTGGCCCATCTTATCCATGCAAGCCCGAGGACACCCAGGTGCCCTTCCTAATCCCACCTGCAGTTCATGTGAGAAATACTATTTGATTGGGCCAATGATGAAGCAGTGATGGTCTATGCTCAAGTGAGTATAATGTGTGTCTTGTAAGGCAACTTGCTTTGCTGTTTCCATGCACCTGCTGCCCTTGTCCTTCCAGGTCATGGAAGATTTGGGAGGTGCTGTCGAAGATGTCCTGGAGAATTGCTGCAATGCGACCAGGCAAATCCAGTCTTGGGTGAAGTGGATGCTTAAAATGGTAGATGGGTGCCAATCAAGCTTTGTCCTGAATGGTGCTGAGCTTCTATGTGTGTTGAGGCAAGTGGACAGTATTTAGTTGCACCATTTACTCGTGCTTTGCGGGTGGTGGAGAGGTTTTGCAAGAGTCAGCTGAGCCACTCGTAACACAATGTGCTGGTTAGATGCATTGGCCATGCTAAATTCACCCTCAGTGTACCCGAACAGGTGCCGGAGTGTGGCGACCAGGGAATTTTCACAGTAACTTCATTGCAGTGTTAATGTAAACCTACTTGTGACACGAATGAATAAACCTTAAACTTTAAACAATACCCAGTCTCCGATCCACTCCAGTAGCCTCGATATTCACGTGGCTAGTCCAGTTGAGTAGCCCTCAGAATTTTGATGCACGGGACTCAGTGCAACGGTTGCCAATATTGGAAACAGTCTGCAACACATGATTATCCTTTCCTGCATTTCAACCAGGTGATATTAACACAGGAGAACAATCTGAAATCACACAATCAACTTCCAAAGCTGCTTAACTAAGTGTTTTAGTTATGCCACTCCCATTCTTCATTCGCTCAGTTGTGATCAGCAATTCTTCCTGGTCCTTGTAGACTAGTCCGCCATTTTGTACTTTGTAACCTCCATCTCAGATACTTTGAAAATGAAAAGAAAATTCTATTCTCTTCACATACTTTTTGTTGACAATAATCAAACTGTGGTTCAGTGCTGAGAATGGAAGAATCAGATCAGGGGATTTTTTACAGTAAGGAGCCCAGTGGAGGGGTCATTCAATGTGCAAACCTATTGGGCTGGATGAAATTATGAAGCAAATCAGATCAGGCATTCCAAATCTAGTAAAGTTAAATATTGTAGATCAGTTTTATTTTATTGCCAGCAATGATCCTTCTATTTGAAAGATAAACAGGAATATTTGATCTGTGCTGTGATATTGTTGTATGCCTATAAATTGACATTTAATTCTTTTTCTGGAGACTGAGCTGTCGTATCACGCAGTGAGCTTGCCACACCTTTGCCCTACCACATAGCATCTCTGACACATGTCTGTGGTGTCACACGACACACTGTTACTAACCCCTATTGTGACAGCGTAATGTTGTATGCCTCGTAAACCTGTCATATACCGGCTTCAGCACTCTGCACTCCTTGCAAATCAATTGCGCATCTACTGCATTGCATCCATGGTCCATCTCCATGCATGCACTGTGAAGCACTGCACTCTGTGACCCTGAGCTGCATGTCCTCAACAATCTATTGGACCCAATGGTATAAATTAAAATGTATTTCTATATCAATCGCAAGCTCTTGATGTTCTAATATAGCCAATGGAATACTTTTGCATTGTAGTTACTGTTGCAATCATAGATCCATAGAATCCCTACAGTGCAGTAGATGGCTGTTCAGCCCATTGAGTCTGCACTGACACTCCCACCACCCTGCCTTATCGCCATAACCCCTCATATTTACACTACTAATCCCCCTAACCTATATATCTTTGGATACTAAGCAGCAATTTAGCACGGTCAATCCACCTAATCTGCACATCTTTGAACTGTGGGAGGAAGCTGGAGCACCCAGAGGAAATCCACACAATTACCCAAGGCCAGAATCAAACCCGTTTCCCAGGCACTTTGAGGCAGCAGTGCTACAAAAGGTTGTGAATGTAGCCCAATCCATCACGCAAACCAGCCTCCCATCCATTGACTCTGTCTACTCTTCCCGCTGCCTTGGCAAAGCAGCCAGAATAATTAAGGGTCCCCACGCACCCCGGACATTCTCTCTTTCACCTTCTCCCGTCGGGAAAAAGATACAAAAATCTGAGGTCACGTACCAACCGACTCAAGAACAGCTTCTTCCCTGCTGCTGTCAGACTTTTGAATGGACCTACCTTGTATTAAGTTGATCTTTCCCTACACCCTAGCTATGACTGTAACACTACAGTGGCACTCTCTGTAGCACCCTAACACTGTAGCACTCTCTCCTTTCCTTCTCTATGAACTGTATGCTTTGTATAGCGCGCAAGAATCAATACTTTTCACTGTATGTTAATACATGTGACAATAATAAATCAAATCAAAATAAAATCAAATGTTGGAAATGTGACATTTAATTTTTGCAGCACAAACGCCTCCCCCCCCTCCCCAAAACAGCAATAAAACAAATTTTAGGTGTTGAATGAGGGAGAACATCTCTGTTCTTCTTTGAATAGCAATCTTTAACGTACATTGGAGGACGAACAGGGCCTTAGTTTAATGTCTCATTTTAAAGGCAGCATCTCCCGACAGCGCAGTGCTCCCTCAGTCCTGCACGGACATATCAGGGTAGACATTGTGCTCCATGCAGTCGCTGGACCGGGAGCTGAACCATTCCAATCAGCTTGACTCATGTAGATCAGGCCCAGGACAGGGTGGTTTTGGTCTCCCGTCCTGTTTTGTCAGCCTGGATCTGAAATGTCTCAACTTGTTGAGACTCTGAATTGGATTTGATTTGATTGAATTGGAAAAGTATTAAAAAAAAATTCTGACTCAACGCTGAGAGTAACTACCCACTGAGGCACAGCTCACACTAAAACAAAATACAGCTGACAAATCGAGACTGACAAATGTTGGGTTTGTTTTTGTTTTGTGAGCCTCGATCCTACTCCAATCTTCACGTGTCTTCTGTGTAATATGTGTGCGCCTTCTGTTATCAATCACTAATTGCAAAGCTATTGCTCAAATCCCCAATTGAGCAGGTACTGCAGCAGCAGGCACTGAATAGCAGATTAGAGAGAGTAGCAGTAAATTCTTCTTCTGCTCTGTCCGTAATTAGAAGCCATATGGCATCATTAAAACCTTGGCTGGTCCCCTCACACAGTAACGCACGTTCACATGTTATGTCTCTTGGTTGTTTGGAGGGAGCCATTTCTGCTAAATTAAATGCTCTGCTTTACAGGTTGGAGCACAATGCCTCCAGCACGTAATAAATATCTGTGTTAATTCCCAGGCAACTTCTGTATCGTAAGCTGCAACACTTCAAAAAGCATTTCATCGGCTGTAAAGCGCATAGAGACAGGTACAGAGACACTGGGCGGACTTTTACCGGCACGTCCGCCCGACCTACGTACGATCCTGCCTGAGGCCAACGGAGAACGCCGTTCTCTGAGCCTCGCCCGCCCCCCGAATCAGGGCAGGTGTGCCGGTAAAATTCTGGCCACTATGTAAAAGCAAATACTTTCTTCTTTTAAAGAAAGCAGTTAGTTTGATTTGATTTATTATTGTCACATGTATTAGTATACAGTGAAAAGTATTGTTTCTTGCACTTGTGGGGGGAAGGGATTTGGAAAACAATATATCAAAATGGAAGACAAAATTCATGACCTGAAGTTGTTGAAGTCCATGTTGAGTCCAGAAGGCTGTGAAGTGCCTAATTGGAATTTAGAAGAACAAGAGGAGGTCAAATTGAGGTGTACAAGATGATAAAAGGTATGGATAAAGTAGACGTGAAGCGAATGCTTTCCCTTGTGGAGCATTCTAGGGCAAGAAGTCATAGTCTCAGGATAAGGGGTAGCAAATTTAAAACAGAGTTGAGGAGAAACTACTTCTCCCAAAGGGTTGTGAATCTGTGGAATTCGCTACCCCAAAGTGCGGTGGATGCTGGGACAGTGAGTAAATTTAAGGAGGAGTTAGACAGATTTTTAATTGGTAATGGGTTGAAGGGTTATGGGGAGAAGGCAGGAAAATGGGGATGAGGAGCATATCAGCCATGACCGAATGGCGGAGTGGTCTCGATGGGCTGAATGGCCTAATCCTGCTCCTATATCTTATGAACTGATGAGATGCTGTTCCTCTAGTTTGCATTGGGCTTCACTGAACATTGCAGCAGGCTGAGGGCAGAATGTGGGCACGAGAGCATGGTGAACTGAAATGGCAAGTGACAGAAAGGTCGGGTTCATGCTTGCAGACTGAATGATTAGGCACTTTACAGTTCTCCATTTTGATACATTCTTTTCCCAATCTCCCCCTCCCCACCTCCGCAGGACTACTCTATAAATTGTTATGCTTTGCTTATGGTCACATGGACTTGAAACTCGTTAACTCTGTTTCTCTCTCCGCAGCTGCTGCCAGAGCTGCTGACTTTCCCCAGCATTTTCTGCTTTTAGTTCAGATTTAAAGTTAAAGTTTATTTATTAGTCACAAATAAGGCTTATATTAACACTGCAATGAAGTTACTGTGAAATTCCCCGAGTCGCCACACTCCGGCGCCTGTTCGGGACAATGCTCCTAACCAGCACGTCTTTCGGACTGTGGGAGGAAACCGGAGCACCCGGAGGAAACCCACACAGACAGTGACCCAAGCCGGGAATTGAACCCGGGTCCCTGGCACTGTGAGGCAGCAGTGCTAACCACTGTGCCACCGTGCTGTCCAACATCTGCACTATTTTGCTTATATTTTCCAGTGTTTGGCGTCTTAAAGTAAAAGTTGTATGAGTTATCACATGGGATGAAATATAAAGGTCACCATGAAATTTCACAAGGAATCTTCGAATCTAGTGAAACAACAGAATGTGACTGCAACCTTCTGTGACCCAGATAGCTTGTCATAAGTCATAGAACTTTACTGTGCCTGATAATTACTAATGGCAACATTTTGAATTCTGAAACTTTGACGGAACTATATTACATGTGAATATCATTAACTTGCATACACCATCAATAAAAAAAGTCTCTGTTTTTCTTGTTCTTTTCATGAACCCAGGATGTCCCAATGCATTTTGCAAATCAGTGAAATGATTCTGAACTATGGTCACTGTTGTAAAATAGGGAACTGTGTTTTTCCCAGATCCTTTAGCTTCAGGTGAATTTTCCTACTTTTCTCTGTTGCACATTTCCAACCTGCCTCCAGCATTCTGCACACTTCCATTCCAAGGGAAATGTTTTCTGAGTCTCTCCAAAATCCTGCTCCAGTTGGCCACAGGATGGTCTGAATTGCAAACATCTCCCAAAGCCATCAGTGGGGCAATATAGAAACATACAAAATAGAAGCAGGAGTAGGCCATTCGGCCCTTCGAGCCTGCTCCACTATTCATCTTGATCATGGCTGATTATCGAATTCAAAATCCTGATTCCCCCCTTCCCCTCCATAACCCTTGATCCCTTTAGTCCCAAGAGCTATACCTAATTTCTTCTTGAAATCAGACAACATTTTGGCTTCAACTACTTTCTGTGGTAGTGACTTCTACACATTTACCACCCTCTGGGTGAAGAAATTTCTCCTCACCTCAATTCTAACTCAAACAATGACCCCCTAGTTCTGGACTTCCCCATGGGAACATTCTTTCTGAATCTCCCCTGTCTAACCCTGTTAGAATTTTGTAAGTTTCTATGAGATCCCCTCTCTTCTAAACTCCAGTGAATATAATCCTAACCGACTTAGTCTCTCCTCATATGACAGACTTGCCTTCCCAGGAATCAGCCTGGTAATCCTTCACTGTACTCCCTCTATAGCAAGGTCATGCTTTCTCAGAGAAGGACACCAAAACTGCACACAGTACTCCAGGTGTGGCCTCACCAACGCCCTATACAATTGCAGCAAAACATCCCTATCCCTATATTCAAATCCTCTCGCTATGAAGGACAACATACCATTTGCCTTCTTTACTGCCTGCTGTACCTGCACACTAACTTTCAGTGACTGATGCACGAGGACTCCAAGATCTCAGTGAGTATCCACCTCTCTCAATTTACACCCATTCAAGTAATAATCTGTCTTCCTATTATTGTTACCAGAGTGGATAACCTCACATTTATCCGCATTATGCTGCATCTGCCATGCAGATGCCCACACACTCAGCCTGTCCCAATCATGCTGAAGCATCTCTGCATCCTCCTCACAGCTCACCCTCCCACCCAACTTTCTATCATCTGCAAATTTGGAGACAATACATTCAGTTCCCTCTTCCAAATCATTAATATATAATGTGAACAGTTGGGGACCTAGCACAGATCCCTGGATATGTAATTGACTCCGCTGCGTTGAATCCTATTGAACCAATTTTGATCTGAGTGCTAATTTTCCCTATTATTGGTCAGCAGCTAATTACACAAATTCAAAATTGAATCTCAGTGATGGTTGACCTGAGCAGAAATGCGACTGACGAAGGTGGAGTGGTCATACTGGTACCAGCTGGCGCTGGGGCACATTAGCAGTATCGTTCAATGGCATCTGGAGAATTCTGACTGCCAATAACCGCAATACAAGCAACCCTGGTACTCACTCAACAACAGTGTCAACATATCGAGTATTTACAGAGTGATAGAGGTTTACAGCATGGAAACAGGCCCTTCAGCCCAACTTGTCCATGTCACTCTTTTTTTTAAACCTTGAAGCTAGTCCCAATTGCCTGCATTTGGCCCATGTCCCTCTCTTCCCATCTTACCCATGTAACTGTCTAAACGCTTTTTAAAAGACAAAATTGTACTCGGCTCTGGCAGCTTGTTCCAGCCACTCACCACCCTCTGTGTGAAAAACATTGCCCCTCTGGACACTTTTGTATCTCTCCCCTCTCACCTTAAACCTATGCCCTCTAGTTTTAGACTCCCCTACCTTTGGGAAAAGATGTTGACTATCTAGCTGATCTATGCCCCTCATTATTTTATAGATCTCTATAAGATCACCCCTCAGCCCCCTACGCTCCAGGGAAAAAAGTCCCAGTCTATCCAGCCTCTCCTTATAACTCAAACCATCAAGTCCTAGTAGCATCCTAGTAAATCTTTTCTGCACTCTTTCTAGTTTAATAATATCCTTTCTATAATAGGGTGACCAGAACTGTACACAGTATTCTAAGTGTAGCCTTACCAATGTCTTGTACAACTTCAACAAGACGTCCCAACTCCTGTATTCAATGTTCTGAACAATGAAACCAAGCATGCTGAATGCCTTCTTCACCACCCTGTCCACCTGTGACTCCACTTTCAAGGAGAAACGTATTTAATTTTAACGTATTAAAACACTGCTGGTGCTCCCCAGGAATAGTATCAGATAATATTGGACACTGAGGCACATCAGAAACAAAAGGACAAATGATCAAAATCTTGGTCAAAAAGATGGGTTTTAATGACTGTCTTATGAGGAGGAGAGAGTGAGGCAGAAAGGTGTAGAAGGATATTCCAGAGCCTAAGTCAACTGAAGGCAGTCAGCATTGGTAGAGCGATGAAGATCAGGGATGTTGAAAATGGTCAGAACTGAAGCAGTTCCTTGAAGCTGAAGGATTGAAGGAGGTTGTATAGGTCGGGAGGGCTGAATCCATAGAGAATTTAGAACACTCTTTACATTAGAACACCAATAACAGCACCTTTGAATTTTGTTTTGCCAGTTTCGGCTGATAGAACATAGAACAGTACAGCACAGAACAGGCCCTTCGGCCCACGATGTTGTGCCGAACTTTATCTGAAACCAAGGTCAAGCTATCCCACTCCCTATCATCCTGGTGTGCTCCATATGCCTATCCAATAACCGCTTAAATGTTCCTAAAGTGTCTGACTCCACTATCACTGCAGGCAGTCCATTCCATACCCCAACCACTCTCTGCGTAAAGAACCTACCTCTGATATCCTTCCTATATCTCCCACCACGAACCCTATAGTTATGCCCCCTTGTAATAGCTCCATCCACCATCAGACTACCTATCCAACACTGTGCCAATCATCAATCCTTCTCTTCACTGAGTCAGCTGATCAAGAGGTTTCACCAGTCCAAGGACAATGCTAGTTGCTATAAGTGGTTTGTTACTTGTCTATTTCATCATGGGAGTTTTTTTTTTAAAGATTGAGAAATCCAGGTGAAGGACCAAAGCCCACAGTCCAAAGATGTGCAGGTAAGGTGGATTGGCCACGTTAAATTGCCCCTTTGTGTCAGGGGGATTAGCAAGGGTAAATATGTGGGGTTGTGAGGATAGGGCTTGGGTGGAATTGTGGTTGGTGCAGGCTTGATGGGCCGAATGGCTTCCTTCTGTACTGTAGAGATTCGAAAACACTAGCAGATAAGTGGAAAATTGAGATAAATTAAAAGAAAATGATCAGCTGTCACCAAGTTAAAGCAAGATAGTGTTGTCTTCAACACAGAAGAAAGAGAGAGTAAAAGGATTGTTTTGATTTGCCTATCATAGAAAGAATCATAGAAACCCTACAGTGCAGAAAGAGGCCATCTGGCCCATCGAGTCTGCACCGACCACAATCCCACCCAGGCCCTACTCCCATATCCCTACATATTTACCCACTAATCCCTCTAACCTACACATCTCAGGACTCTAAGGGCAATTTTAGCATAGCCAATCAACCTAACACGCACATCTTTGGACTGTGGGAGGAAACCGGAGCACCCGGAGGAAACCCACGCAGACACGAGGAGAATGTACAAACTCCACACAGACAGTGACCCAAGCCAGGAATCGAACCTAGGTTCCTGGAGCTGTGAAGCAGCAGTGCTAACCACTGTGCTACCGTGCCGCCCTATCTATGCAGAGGCTGGAGAACATATGGAATGGTCTCTCCATGGACGCTGCAAGGGATAATTGTGTCATTAGTTTTGTGAAAATGGATGTTATTTTAACAAATATTTTGGGAGAATATTATGTTATTCTGTAAAGAAGGCTGTGTGTCTGCGCATAAATGATTAAATTAAACTGGGGAAAGGTTAATGGAGACCATTTGTCTGGATGAGTTGAGGGATGAAAGGAGTGAAGGTGCTAAGTGCATGCATTTTAATGAACCTACTGTCAATTGGTTTTAAAGTAAATAGGTACAGTTTAGAAATTTGCATTAGGAGATAGAGAGGGATGTAGTTTTTCAGCTATTAAATTTTAAAGGGAATTTAAAGCTTGCAAAGGCAGGGTCAATAGGAAAGGCATGAAAGATTTTTATATGTTGGAAGAGTTTAAGTTAAAATAAGTTCTGAGAACGGAATCAAATGTGAAAGGGAAGAATGGATAATGAAGGAGAGGTGTTGAGCTGATTTGGAGCTGGTTGCGTGTGGAAGATCTCTTGAAAACAGCTCCGTGCTGGAGAAGAGGTGACGTTTGAAGCAGCCATCAGTCAAGCAGAAAAGTCTTGGGCTGCAAAAAGCCTTGATCTGAAGTTCTTTTGGATTTCCACAGCAGATTGGAAAAGAGTTTGAGAAGTAATTTGGTATACCTTTGCTAAAGCAACAGCAGTTTTGCCTTGGATAATATTACTGGATTTTTAAAGTTAAACATCTAAAAGGGAATATTGTCTGGAAGGTGTTTACTTGTGGGTCTGACCAAGTAGGGAGTCTTTTGGGTGGAATGTTTAGTACAACTATTTTAACTGTGTAAATATAATCTTGTGTGTCCGCATTTTCTTTTCTTCTTGTGAATAAATTTTACTTTTGATGTTTTAAACTTCAAATGTGTTACTGGACTTCTTGTTGCTGAGATCTGTATGTTTTCTTCTCATTTTCAGAAAATAAGAAAAAGGTTATGGTCCATAAGCCAAGTTGCTCAGCAATTAATATCTGCTGTGGTCACAACAGTTTCACCATTGAAAGATTCTTACTGGTTGTATCACAGCTTGGTATGGCTCCTGCTCTGCCCAAGACTGCAACGAACTGCAAAAGATCATGAATGTAGCCCAATCCATCACGCAAACCAACCTCCCATCCATTGACTCTGTCTACACTTCCCGCTGCCTCGGCAAAGCAGCCAGCAGAATTAAGGACCCCACGCACCCCGAAGATAATCTTTTCCACCTTCTTCCATTGGGAAAAAGGTATAAAAATCTGAGGTCACGTACCAACCGACTCAAGAATAGCTTCTTTCCTGCTGTTGTCAGACTTTTGAATGGACTTACCTTGTATTAAATTGATCTTTCTCTACACCCTAGCTATGACTGTAACACTACATTCTGCACTCTCTTGTTTCCTTCTCTATGAATGGTATGCTTTGTCTGTACGGCGCGCAAGAAACAATATTTTTCATTGTATGTTAATACATGTGACAATAATAAATCAAATCAAATCGAAGAGAGAACTGGGCGAAGACCTGGAATAAGATTTAATGGCCAAGTATCATAAGAGCTACAGTGGGATATGATCATTCTTAGACACTACTACTGGCCATTTGGTCTTTTCCATAGCCTGGATTCATGTGTAATATTGGAATTTAAATACCTATTGATTGAAGGAAGTAGGAAAAGCTGAAGAACACACGAAGTTCTGTAGGTTTGAGGACCTGAAATTGAAAAAAGTGGGGTCCAAATGATGAGCTTTGATATCGGCGGGACAAATGTGCAAAAAATTGAAAATAGTTTTTAAAAATCTGCTAACGTAAAAGTGACAATGAGGTTCTCAAATTGTTGTCAAATCCCAACCGGTTCCTGAATATCCTTTCGGGAAAGAAACTGCCATTTCTACTGTCTGACTCCAATCTCGCAACCGACTTGGTTGTCTCTTAACTGCCCTCTGAAACAGCTTAGAAAACTACACAGTTACGTCAAATTGTTACCACTGATTCAAGAAGGCAGGCTGCCACTGTTGCAACCACCATGATGATGGGAGACAGTGCTATAGTGGTAAAGTCACTAGACTATTAATCCATTAGGCCCAGGCTAATGTTGAGGGACTTTGGTTCAAATCCCACCACAGCAGCTAAATTCAATTAATAAAAGTGAAAGCTAGTCTTAGTAATAGTGACCATGAAACTATCATTGCTTTTCTTTTTGTCGAAAACCCATATGGTTCACTAATGTTCTTTAGGGAAAGACATTTGCTACCTGTACCTGGTCAAACCTACATGTGACACTAGACAAACAGCAATGTGGCTGACTCTTAAATGCCCTCGGAGATCACAGAATCCTACAGTGCAGAAGGAGGCCATTCGGCCCATCGAGTCGGCACCAACTATAATCCCAGACACTATCTCCATAACCCCATGCACTTATCCAGCTAGTCCCCCTGACACTAAGGGGCAATTTAGCATAGCCAATCCACCGCACATCTTTCGGACTATGGAAGGAAACCGGAGCACCCGGAGAAAACCCACACAGACACTGGGAGAATGTGCAAAGTCCACACAGACAGCGACCCAAGCCGGGAATCGAACCCGGGTCCCTGTGAGGCAGCAGTGCTAACCACCGTGAGATGGCCAAGAAAGCCAATCAAGTCAAGGGCAATTAGGGATGGGCAGCCTTGTCAGTGACATTCCATTAAAGAAACGGCGAAAAAAAACCTTCACATGGCAATAAAAGATAGGAAAAAAATGTTTCTGACTTTGATCATGATGTTCATTCGCATCCTTACATTGAATTTGAAAAAGTACATGCAAGATAGCATGTGAGGAAGTACAAAAGGGGATAGTTTAGGGCCATTGGATTTAGTGGCATCAATAGAGAAGAAGATGAATGGCAAAAGTTTGATTTGCAATCCCAAATTTGATGGAGTGAAGTAACAAATGAAGACTACGAAGTATTCAAAGAAGTTGTTTTTAGCGAGGGTTAATGGACAATCTGAGATTTACAGCACTGCTGTGCATCAGTCAATGTGAAGGTGTTGGAATAGTAATACCAGACACCTTATTGATCCACATCAATAGTAAAGCAGCAGATGACACAGGCTCTCCCTGCTGCTCCTAATCAGTGTCAGTTTGATGGATAAATTGTCTGCCTGAACCATCATGTCTGCTTTCGAAATGTTCTCCCAATATATTTATATATATATAGTCTCATCCCAGAGGACAGGCACGATCTGCATTGCTGGCAATTGCAACAAAAATGAGAAGCATAATTCTTCAATACGTTTCATTTGACCTGGCCATTATCCATCTGAAAAGTTTCATGCGACAAGCCACATTCAGCTAAACATATACAGGTGAATAAACTCTTAAGTAGAAAACAAATCATTAGGAGCATTGGGGATTTATTAGAGTTGTACAAGGTTATGACAAGTTAGGAGAAGGTAAGACAGAGGAGTACTGTTCTCATTAGCTGATGGTATGAGGAGTAGGGGAGATAGATTTAAGATTATGGCAAGAGATATGAGGGGGTATTTGTAAGGGAGAACCTCTTGGTGCAGCAAGTAGTTATGGCCTGGCACTTGCTATCTATGAGGATGGTGGAAGCAGAGAACACCAGTGATTCCCACAGTCCAGTGATGTGCAGGTTAGGTTGAGTGGCCATGATAAATTGCCCCTTAGTGTCAGGGGGATTAGGAGGGTAAATATGTGGGGTTATGGGGATAGGACCTGAGTGGGATTGTTGTCAGTGCAAGCTCGATGGGCCAAATGGCCTCCTTCTGCACTGTGGATTCTATGATTTTATGATTTGAAAAGGAAATTGGATGGACATTTGAAGGAAATAAGTTTGCAGGAGTCTGGGGATATAAGACCATTACACCATAAGACCAAAAGATAGAGGAGCAGAATTAGGCCATTCGGCCCATCGAGTCTGCTCCGCCATTCAATCATGGCTGATGTGATTCTCATCCCCATTCTCCTGCCTTCTCCCCGAAACTCTGGGTCCCCTTATTGATCAAGAACCTATCTATCTCTGTCTTAAAGACACTTAGTGACAACTAGGGTTGGGCAAGAAATGCTGGCCAGCCAGCGACGCCCATGTCCCACGAATGAATTTTTAAAAATGACCTGGCTTCTGCAACCTTCTGCGGCAATGAGTTCCACAGATTCACCACTCTCTGGCTGAAGAATTCCCTCCTCATCTCTGTTTTAAAGGAGCGTCCCTTCACCCTGAGATTGTGCCCTTGGTATAGTGAGTAAATCACTGGATTGCCCTATGGAGGGCTGGCAGGGCTCGATGGGCCAAATGACTTCCTTTTGTGTTGCAAATTACTCTGTGACTCTAGATGCAGAAGGCAGAATGCTGCCCCAAAGCCTCATGATTTCCAGAGGCATGATTCACATGATATTGAAGACATTATGAGGATGTCGACAACACGGAATTTTCTCTCCCCTCATCCACCCACACACTGGGTGGTCCTCTTTTCCTTGAACCCATTAATGTCACTTCTCCCAAGTGTGGCACGTGAAACCTGAGTGCTTCGCAATCACTAGTGGTGGCACTAAAACAGTAAAGTATTTTGAAAGACAATACAGATTGATATAATTTGTTCTTCTACTTTTGGGGGTTAGCAGCACCTTTCTACCAGCAGAGGGGAATGGTGGTGCAGTGGTACTGTCACTGGGTTGGTAAGCCAGAGACTCAGGCTGATGTTGTGGGTTCAAATCCCACCGTCGCAGCTGATGCAAATTTAATTCCCATTAATGGAATACAAAGCTAACCTCAGTAATGGTGACCACGAGACTATCGTCAATTGCAAATCTGGCTCACTAACGTGCTTTAGAGAAGGAAATCTACCATCCTTACCTGGTCTACATGTGACTCCAGATCCACAGTAATGGGGTGGAGATGCCGGCGTTGCACTGGGTTGCTCAGTAAGAAGTCTCACAACACCAGGTTAAAGTTCAACAGGTTTATTTGGTGACTCACCTGATGAAGGAGCGGCGCTCCGAAAGCTCGTGCTACCAAATAAACCTGTTGGACTTTAACCAGCTGTTGTGAGACTACTTACTGTGTCACAGTAATGTGGTTGACTCTTAACTTCCCTCTGAAATGGCCTAGCAAGCCACTCAGTTCAAGGGCAATATAATGCAGGCAACAAATGCTCGCCAACGATGCACAGATCCCATGAAACAATTAAAAAAAGATATTTTAACCATGTCATTTCTGTTGCCTCGGTGATAGAGAAAGGAACCCAGGAGTTATACATAGAAATACTGGATTTTAAAAAGACCTAAGTTTTATATTTTAAAATGGACACAAACCTTGAAGATGGCTGAGTCAGTCACGATGTGGAGATGCCGGCGTTGGACTGGGGTGAACACAGTAAGAGTTTTAACAACACCAGGTTAAAGTCCAACAGGTTTATTTGGTAGCAAATACCATTAGCTTTCGGAGCGCTGCCCCTTCGTCAGATGGAGTGGAAATGTGCTCTCAAACAGGGCACATAGACACAAAAATCAAGTTACAGGATGCTGATTAGAATGCGAATCCCTACAGCCAGCCAGATCTTAAAGATACAGACAATGTGGGTGGAGGGAGCATTATGCACAGGTTAAAGAGATGTGTATTGTCTCCAGACAGGACAGCCCGCAAGTCCAGGAGGCAAGCCAAGATTCGCATTCTAATCAGTATTCTGTGACTTGATTTTGTGTCTCTGTGCCCTGTTTGAGAGCACATTTCCACTCCATCTGACGAAGGAGCAGCGCTCCGAAAGCTCATGGTATTTGCTACCAAATAAACCTGTTGGACTTTAACCTGGTGTTGTTAAAACTCTTACTGAGTTAGTCACTGACAGGAATGGCTGCAGGGGGTTTCTCGAAGGGATAATAGAACCCCTCTCTGAGTTTCCTGACAATTAACTCCCAAAAAGAACCCAGAGGCTGATTGTCATCCCCAGTGAAAACAAAGGAACATAATTGTCATCCCATTTCGAAGACCCTGGGTGTAATTACCGAGACTGACTAGCATATTCTGGTTTCCTCTTGGAATATACAAAGAAGAGGATTAAAAAGCTAACCGAGAGAGCTACCCAGTGCCTGCCTCTGTCTGTCTATTGGTTTGTGTGTGTGTGAGTGAGTGAGTGAGTGAGTGAGTGTGCGTGTGTGTGTGAGAGAGATAGCGGAAAGTGTGTGTGTGTATGGGAGACAAGTGAATATCTTTGTGTGTGTGTGTGTGTGTGTGTGGAGGGGGGGTGTCTGTATGTGTATTTGTGTGTGTGTGTGTGTGTGTGTGTGTGGAGGGGTGTGTCTGCATGTGTTGTGTGTGTGAGTGTGTGTGTGTGAATGTATGTGTGTGTGTGAGAGAGAGAGATAGAGGAAAGTATGTGTGTGTGAGAGAAGTGAATATCTGTGTGTGTGTGTGTGTGGGGGGGGGGTGTCTGTGTGTGTATGTGTATTTGTGTGCGTTTGTGTATATGTGTATATATGTATTTGTGTGTGTGCGTGTGGGGGGTGGTGTATGTGTGTGAGTGTGTGTTTGTGTGAGTGTATGTGTGTATTTGTGTGTGTGTGTGTGCAAGTGTGTGTGTGAGTTTGTGTGTATTTGTGTGTGCGTGTGTGTTTATGAGTGTGTGTGGGTGTGTGTGAATGTGTGTGTGTGTATTTGTGTGTGTATTTGTCTGTGTGTGTGTGTGTGTATTTGTGTGTGTGTGTATTTGTGTGTGTGTGTGTGTATGAGTGTGTATTTGTGTGTGTGGGTGTGTGTGAATGTGTGTGTGTGTGTATTTGTATGTGTGTGTGGGTGTGTGTGAATGTGTGTGTGTGTGTGTGTATGTGTGTGTGGGTGTGTGTGAATGTGTGTGTTTGTGTGTGTGTGTGTGTATTTGTGTGTGTGTGTGTGTGTGTGTATTTGTGTGTGTGAGTGTGTGTGTGTGTCTGTGTATTTGTGTGTATGGGTATGTGTGTGGGTGTGTGTCTGCTGTGAGAAAAGCAGTTTGTAGTTTTCCACACTGTGGGTGTGTGATGCAGTAACTGAAGCAGTGTCGCTCCAAAAAAACATAGCCGCCTTTTGCAGGAAAATCTAAAAACCCTCTCTCTGACTGTGGAAGTCAACCAGCCGGCAAAAAAAAAAATCAGAACTGGAAAATGAACTGAAATATTTTTACCAAACCACAGAACACCTGAATCGAAGATTCAAATACTCACCTGCAGAAGTCAACGATACTGGAATCAATTTATAATGACCTCTCTGCTTCATCATTTACACCTCGCAAGTCAAGGTCTGTTCCGTAGAACTTGTTGTTTATATTTACTTAAAATTGGGCTCAATTCTTAATTCTAATCCATATGAATGTCGATGTATATGTTAATAAACTTACTCTATCTTAACACATGGGTGCCTGGTTAAATTGGCTTCATTATAAGCATAACTACTGGACCTAGAACAAGGGAAAGGGAATCTTTGTCAACTTTGACAAAGTGTCATCTGGACTTGAAATGTCAGCTCTTTTCTCTCCTTACAAATTCTGCCAGATCTGCTGAGATTTTCCAGCATTTTCTCTTTGGGAAAGGGAACTTTGTTAGATGAAACCTTTGTTGCTACCAGCAGGGGGTGGGGTGAATAAGACATGGAGTCAGTCATGTTATAGAATCCCTACTGTACAGAAAGAGGCTATGAGTCTGCACCGATTCATCAAAACAGCGTCCCCCCACCCCCACCCAGTAACCCAGCATATTTAGCACAGCTGATCCCCCTAACCCGCACATCTTTGGACTGTGGGAGGAAACCAGAGCACCCAGAGGAAACCCACGCAGACAGCGTGCAAACTCTGCACAGTGACCCAAGGCTGGAATTGAACCCAGGTCCCTGGTGCCTTGAGGTGGCAGTGCTAACCACTGTGTCACCGTGCCGCCCCAAATCACCCGAGTTTGTAATAATTTGGGAGTATTCCAGCCTGATGGTGACAAATCGAGGGGTCTTGCCCGGATCAACAGCTTTTGGGGAACCTCACGTGGAGCTGGTTGTAGCACTGTGCATAGAATTACATGGAACTTACAACTCAGAATTAGGCCTTTCTACAAGCCCACAGGTGTTTGACAACAGAAACTTCCTCCCACTCTACTAAACCATCATCAGAACCTTCTCTTCCTTTCTGCTTCATGCACTATTTAGCTTCCTCTTAAATGCAACCATTCTATTTCTCTCAACTTTTCCATGTCAAGTTTCTCATTCTAACCACTGTCTGGGTAAAGAATTATTTTGTTCACTCAATGTTGTTTAAATGCCAGCATTGCTGATCGTATAGAAATAGCTGGGCAAGTTCTGGAGATTGATGATGTGAGGGAGCTGGAGTAACAATTCTTAGAGATAGAGTCACTTTGTTAGTTGGAGTGAATTACTCAGACTGATAGAGTAAAGGAGTTGTACCAACACAACTGTCACTTAAATAGCACCTTTACCACAGTAAAATATCTCAAGGTGCTTCACAGGAGTGTAAAATCAGACGCAAAAATATTTAGACACCAAACAAGTTTGGTCCAAAAAATATGGTTTAAGCAAGAAGGAAGACTCGGAAAAATAATTTTGATTTGTTTTTATGGGGTATGGTGTCGTTGGCCAGGCCAGCATTTATTGCCCATCCCTAATTGCCCTTGAGAAGGTAGTGGTGAGCTGCCTTCTTGAACCGCTGCAGAGCATGTGGGGTAGGTACATCCACAGTGCTGTTAGGAAGGGAGTTCCCAGATTTTCAATTTCCCAGTGACAATGAAGGAACAGCGAGAACGTTCCAAATCAGGATGGTGTGTGGCCCGGTGGGGAACTTGCAGGTGGTGGTGTTCCCATGAATCTGCTGCCCTTGTCCTTTTATATGGTAGAGGTCATGTGTTTGAAAGGTGCTGTCAGAGGAGCCTTGGCGAGTTGTTGCAGAGCATCTTGTAGGTGGTAGACACTGCTGCCACTGTGCGTTGGTGGTGGAGGGAGTGAATTTTGAAGGTGGTGGATGGGGTGCCAATCAAACGGGCTGCTTTGTCCTGGATGGTGTCAAGCTTCTGTTGGAGCTGCGTTCAGCCAGGCATGTGGAGAGTATTCTATCACGCACCTGACTTGAGCCTTATAGATGGTGGACAGGCTTTGGGGAATCAGGAGGAAGGTACTCACTGCAGAATTCCCAGCCTCTGACTGCTTTTGTAGCCACAGCATTTAAATGGCTGATCCAGTTCCATTTCTGGTCAATGGTAACCCTCAAGTGGGCATTCAGTGTTGGTGATGCCTTTGAATGTCAAGGGGAGATGGTTAGGTTCTCTGTTGTTTGAGATGATCATTTACTGGCATAAATGTTACTTGCCACCTTTCAGACCCAGCCCCAATGGTGTCCAGGCCTTGCTGCATATGGATAAGGACTGCTTCAGCATCCGGGAAGCTGCAAATAGTGCTGAACATTGTGCAATCATCAATTAGCATCTTCAGTCTGACTTTATAATGGAGGGAAGGTCATTGATGAAGCAGCTGAAGATGGTTGGGCCTAGGACACAACCTTGAGGAACTCCTTCAATGATGTCCCGGGACTGATTGACCCCCAAGAACCACAAGCCAGGTATGACTCCAACCAGTGGAACGTTTCCCCCCTTTTTCCCACTGACCCCAGTTTTGCTAGGGCTCCTTGATGCCACATTCAATCAAATACTGCCTTGATGTCTCACCTCCCCTCTTGAACTCAGCTCTCTTATCCATATTTGGGCTAAGATTGTAACGAGGTCGCCCAGGCAGAAACTATGTGAGCGCCAGTTTATCACCGAATAAATTCAGCATGATCGCACTGCCATGGACCCTTCCATTATTTTACCGATGATTGAGAGTAGACTGATGGGACGGTAATTGCCTGGGTTGGATTTGTCCTGTTTCTTGTGTACAGGCCATAGCTGGGCAACATTCCACATTGCCGGTAAATGACAAATGTTATAGTTGTCCTGGAACAGTTTGGCCAGGGGCATGGTAAGTTCTGGAGCACAAATTGTTAGTACTTTTGCTGGAATGTTGTCAGTGCCCGTAACCTTTACAGTTTCCAGAGCCTTTAGCCATTTCTTGATATCACCCGAAGTGAATTGAGTTGGCTGAAGGCTGGCATCTGTGATGCCGGGGACCTCCGGAATAGGCTGAGGTTGATTATCCACTCGGTGCCTCTGGTCGAAGATGGTTAGTGTGGGCCTAGCGTGTGATACAGGAATGGCAATAGCTGGGATGAGTAAGAGATTTGGAGGAATGCAGAGCTCTTGAAAGATTACAGGGCTGGCAGAGGTTGCAGATATTACAAGTGGTGAGGCCATGGGTTTAATTTAGTATTGTTGCACTCAGTAACTCTTTCCTGGTTATCAAAAATATATTTATAGACAGGAAGAAAAATAAAATTCAATAGTAATCTAGTTATATTTGCTGTTCTTCATTTGATTTTATGCATGATTTTATTTCCCTTCCCCCCTTTTGGTTTTCCATGTATGATCGCACACCATTCCTGTCCCTACATCCCAAGATGTGCGAGTTAGGTGGATTGGCCATGCTAAATTTCCCTTAGTGTCAGGGGGACTAGCTAGGGTAAAATGCTTGGGATTATGGGGATTGGGCCTGGGTGGGATTGTGGTCAGTGCAGACTCGATGGGCCAAATGGCCTCCTTCTGCACTGTAGGATTCTATGATTCTATGCTGTGAGGACAAGCAGGAAGAGCTCCTGTAGGGCATCTGGAAAAACCACTTTGAGCTTACAGGTGCTATTGTTGTGTCTTTTATTTTTATTTCTTCTCCCGTACAAGTCTTCAACTTGGCAGAAGTGTTCTTCAAGTTCAATTGTTGGACTCCTTCTCTTAGGTACTGAAATGCATGCTCACCCATGGCCAATGCCCCTATATCCAGTTCCATCTGAAGATGCTTCCCATTTACCCAGAGCATTACAGTAACAGGGTCTATCTTGCCTGTTTTTAGATTAAACAGAGAGTGAATAGCAGAATCACTGGTGCTAGGCTCTTCCACATTGTATACCTGTAACATCTTGGTTGATCAATTTTTAAAAAATTCATTCGTGGGACATGGGCGTCGCTGGCTGGCCAGCATTTATTGCCCATCCCTAGTTGCCCTTGAGAAGGCGGTGGTGAGCTGCCTTCTTGAATCGCTGCAGTCCATGTTCTGTGGGTTGACCCACAATGCCGTTAGAGAGGGAATTCCAGGATTTTGACCCAGCAATTGTGAAGGATTGGCAATATATTTCCAAATCAGGACGGTGAGTGGCTTGGAGGGGAACTTGCAGGTGGTGGTGTTCCCATGTATCTGCTGCCCTTGTCCTTCTAGATGGAAGTGGTCGTGAGTTTGGAAGGTGCTGTCTAAGGATCTTTGGTGAATTGCTGCTGTGCATCTTGTAGATAGTACACACTGCTGCTACTGAGTGTCGGTGGTGGAGGGATTGAATGTTTGTAGATGTGGTGCCAATCAAGCGGGCTACTTTGTCCTGGATGGCGTCAAGCTTCTTGAGTGTTGTTGGAGCTGCACCCATCCAGGCAAGTGGGGAGTATTCCATTCCTGACTTGTGCCTTGTAGATGGTGGATAGGCTTTGGGAGTCTGGAAGTGAGTTACTCGCCACAGTATTCCTAGCCTCTGACCTGCTCTTGTAGCCACTGTGTTTATGTGGTGAGTCCAGTTGAGTTTCTGGTCAATGGTAACCCCAAGGATGTTGACAGTGGGGGATTCAGTGATGGTAACACCACTGAATGTCAAGGGGTGGTGGCTAAAGTGTCTCTTATTGGTGATGGTCATTGCCTGACATTTGTGTGGCGCGAATGTTACTTGCCACTAGTCAGCCCAAGCCTGGATATTGTCCAGATCTTGCTGCATTTGAACATGGACTGCTTCAGTATCTGAGAAGTCGCGAATGGTGCTGAACATTGCAAATTCATCTCAGTGCAATTCGATGTGATTTAATTCTTGTAATTATTTACAATGAGAGGGAATGAGTATCGGTTTAATTCATTAATACTCTATACATTAGCATTGAGTGTAAAAAGATTTCTCCGTACAACGAGATTGCATGGAAAGGAGTTTGATTAATTGAAATATTACCATCTAGAATGAATAACAAGTCAGCTGTTTTGCCAGAATTCGATTAATGGCAGAGAATGAAAGAGGTTTCCATTAGAACTTGAGATAAAGGGATGGAATGCGAAAGCAGGGATGGCGCATTACATTTCTCCAGACAGATTGCAAGGGACGTGTTTTCACACAGTTGGCACAACTGCTTTTTTCTGGAAAAACATTAAAAACATAGATTGACAGTAAACTGGAAACAGAAACCATCTCGAGTCATCCTGCAAGATGATACTAGTTTCCTTAACTCAGTGGTTCCCAAAGGGTGCGGCGCGCCACACTGGTGCGGCGAGAGGGGATGGCAAGTGTGGCGGGAAGATTCAAGGACAATCAAAGAAACATTTAAACATGGTTTAAACAAGCATTGTTTTATACTTTCTGGATGTCCCATGATCATATTATAAAGTAGTTGTGTTCTATGTTATGAATCAAGCACTGCGAGGAGTTTTTTTCTTTTTGTTTTTGGATGTATTTCTTATCAATAAAATATTCGGTGGGGCACGAGCAAATTTCTATTCCGAAAGTGCGACCCAGTGAAAAAAGTTTGGGAACCACTGCCTTAACTGAACTCCACTGATAAACAAAACCTCACCGACAAGAACACAAGAAATAGGAGCAGGAGTGGACCATTTGGCCCTTCAAGCCTGCTCTGCCATTCAATACAATCATGGCTGATCTTGAGTTTCAAATCCATTTTCCAGCCTGCTCTCCACATCTCTTGATTCTCTGAGATTCTGAAAAAAATGTTCAATGTATTCAATGATGAAGCGTCCATAACCCCATGGGATAGAGAATTTTAAAGATTCATAACCCTTTGAGTGAAGTAATTTTTCCTTATCTTGGTCCTAAATGACCAGTCCCTTATAGAATCCCTACAGTGCAGAAGGAGGCCATTCGGCCCACCGAGTCTGCACCAAACACAATCCCACCTAGTCCCTATCCCCATACATTTATCCTAGCTAGCCCCTCTGACACTAAGGGGCAATTTAGCACAGCCAATCAACCTAACCCGCACATCTTTGGAGTGTGGGAGGAAAGCGGAGCACCCGGAGGAAACCCACGCAGACACGGGGAGAACGTGCAAACTCCACACAGACAGTGACCCAAGGCGGGAATCGAACCCTGGTCCCTGGCGCTGTGAGGCAGCAGTGCTAACCACTCTGCCACCGTGCCACCCCATCCTGAGGCTGTGCCTGTATGTTTTAGATTTCCCAACAAGCAGACATGCCGCATTTCTTGTCAATTGTTACGACCGGTTCCTGGGTGAGGTCCCCCAGTTTGTTATGTTTCCGGACAAGATACCCCCAAATTGGTGTGAGGAGCACGGGGAGGGGAACTGTGCCACCGTGCCATGAGGCAACTCGGTGACACAGTGGTTAGCACTGCTGCCCCTCACAGCGCCAGGGGCCCAGGTTCAATTCCGGCCTTGGGTGACTGTGTGGAGTTTGCATGTCCTTTCCATGTCTGCGTGGGTTTCCTCCGGGTGCTCCGGTTTCCTCCCACAGTCTAATGATGTGCACGTTAGGTAGATTGGCCATGCTAAATTGCCCCAAGATGTGTAGGTCAGGGGGGAATAGCGGGGTAAATACCTGGAGTTTCAGGGAACAGGTTTGAGTGGGATTGCCCCTTAGTGTCTGGGGGATTACGTGGGGTTACAAGGATAGGGCCTGGGTGGGATTGTTGTCAGTCCAGACTTGATGGGCTGAATGGCCTCCTTCTGCACTGTTGGGATTCTGTGATTCTAGGAAGGATAAACTTCTTTATTCAACTTTCTGATATTCTACAGTAAAGTTTGTTTTTGTTTGTTCAAAACCCAGATAATCTTGTAACTTTATTCAGTTAGTGAATAAAGTTACAAGAATCTTGAAAAATCTTGAATCTCAAATTTTGTCTCCTTGAAACAAAATGTTATTGGCCCCTAACTGATTGTCATTGAAATCTTGAGGACCTGAGCTAGGGTCTTCACAAGCCCATCTCTACATTTCAAATGCTCTTCACAACGAGTTGTAAGTAGCACAAACAAGAATTGAGCAACTTCAGGCAAATAAAAACAAGAAACAGCTTTTTTCTCAAA
Organism: Mustelus asterias; assembly: GCF_964213995.1. Lineage (NCBI taxonomy): Eukaryota > Metazoa > Chordata > Chondrichthyes > Carcharhiniformes > Triakidae > Mustelus > Mustelus asterias. Next base: position 7,265,608 of record NC_135825.1, on the reverse strand, counting down.
TAAATCCTAAGTTACAAAAATGACCGAACCTGACTGCTCTGGAGTCACCATCTGACACGAGGCTCACTTGTTGGGAGCTGGTCACAGTATTAGTATATCAAACAAAATATGAGATCAACGAAAGGATCACGTAACAATAAAATAACTAGTTTCAGAGAAATAGCAATGGAAATTTGAGGGCAAGTTGTTTCACCCGTTGTCTTGACGACGGGGTGCTTGGGAATTTAGGGGAATATTCATCTGCAGCATCACGTTGTCAGTCTTCCTCCGCTGCAAGGAACAAATAAACTGACCACTCTAACATGCTAGCTGGCTGTGGCAAAGTTGGTAGCCTCCAAATCAGAAGATTGAGTGAAAACTATATGTTGTCACACAGGAGGAAAACGGGCAAACCTGTATTTATATAGCGCCTTTCACAACCTCAGGGCACCTCAAAGCACTCGACAGCCAATGTAGCACTTTAAGAGTGTATTCACTGTGGTAATGTTAGAAACAGAGCAGCCAGTTTACAAGGTTCCACAAATAGTGAAATGATAACACCCAGTTCTTAGTAGTTGGTTGAGGGATAAATATTCACTGGGTCAGCAAGGGAAACTGCCCTGCGTTTCTTCGAACAGTGCTGTATTATCCTTTCCGTTCACGCAAAAGGTCAGATAAGGCCTCAGTTTAATGTCTGATTTGCATGGCAACACACCTCTGACAGTGCAGCACTCTCTCAGCACCGACCGCAGGACAGGAGGTGGGTGTGGGGTTGGGGGGGGGGGGACGAACTGGGAACAAAGCATCTTAAACAAAGCATCAAATGCTTTTATTTCTGGCAACGATTTAAAAGACACCCTGTGGATCACTAATTTTGGCTTGGCATGGGGAAAACTTTGGCAATTGTTTACTCAAAGACATGGCCCTTTTAAATTGCCTGTCGCAGGTCAAAGCTGCAGTCACAGGTTGCAGGTGCAGTGTTCTATATGAGTCACACACCTGCTACCTGCCAATGAATATCTGAAAGAGAGAGAGAGACAACTCATAGCCGTGAAACTGCCAGCGGGACGACTGCGGCACAATCACCATTGTGCTTGTCACGGCAGCTTGTTTGGTTAGCTGTTTCTAAAGCCAGTGTAGCTATTCTGTAACCGATTCCACAATAAAACCCTCTAAATTGGCTAACCTGACAGCAAGTGTGCACATCATGTTTTCTCCAGCTTCATGTTCTGCCCCATTACCTACTCCCCCACAGCCCTGCCATTTGCAAATCGACTGGATGTGGCTAGACCTGTAAAATCATACAGGCTTACAGTATGGAAGGAGACCATTTGGCCCATTGTGCCTGTGTCAGCTCTTTCCTCATAGCCCATGCGAGCAGGAGCACCTCTTGTAGGGCGTCACGGTGGTACAGTGGTTAGCACAGCTGCCTCTTAGCGCCAGGGTTCGATTCCTGGCTTGGGTCACTGTCTGTGTGGAGTTTGCACATTCTCCCTGTGTCTGCGTGGGTTTCCTCCGGGTGCTCTGGTTTCCTCTCACAATCCAAAAGATGTGCAAGTTAGGTGAATTGGCCGTGCTAAACTCTCCCTCTGTGTACCCGAACAGGTGCCGGAGTGTGGCAATTAGGGGATTTTCACAGTAACTTCATTGCAGTGTTATTGTAAGACTACTTGTGACTAATAAATAAACTTTAACTTTAACTTCATATCCAAGTTGCTTTTGAAAGTTCCTGTTAAGTCTTCTTTCATCACCCTTTCAAATTCTCCATTCTAGATTTTTAAAAAACCCTCTTTATCAACCCTCTGATTCTTTTGCTAATTATCTCAGATCTGTACGCTCTGGCTATAGACCTTCCTGCCAGTGGAAAGAGTGGATAAGGAGAAACAATCAAAACACATCATCAGTTTGAACACCTTGATGAACTCTGCCTTTAAATTTTCTCTGCTCCAAGGAGACCTATTGCAACTTCGCTGGTCTCTCCACGTAACTAAAGTCCTCCATCCACGATAATAGCCTAGTAAATCTCCCCTGCTACTCTCCAAGGCTTTGACATCCTCCCTAAAGTCTGACGCCTAGAATTGAACACAATGCAATGAAAATTCTAAACTGACTCATGTCTTAATGTAACCAATGATACCATGATGTGAGGATCAGCTGACCAGTTGATCTAGTAGACAAAATGTAACCAATGGCAAAATGATGTTTTTGATTTGATTTGATTTATTATCTATTAGTATACAGTGAAAAGTATTGTTTCTTGCGCGTGAGACAAAGCATACTGTACATTGGGAAAAAAAATGGGTGAGTGCAGAATGTAGTGTTGCGGGCATAGCTAGGGTGTAGAGAAAGATCAACTTAATATGAGGGAGGTCCATTCAAAAGTCTGATGGCAGCAGGGAAGAAGCTGTTCTTGAGTTGGTTGGTACGTGACCTCAGACTTTTGTATCTTTTTCCTGATGGAAGAAAGTGGAAGGGAGAATGTCCGGGGTGCGTGGGGTCCTTAATTATGCTGCTTTGCCGAGGCAGCGGGAAGTCTAGACAGAGTCAATGGATGGGCGGCTGGTTTGTGTGATGGATTGGGCTACATTCACGATCCTTTGTAGTTTTTTGCGGTCTTGTACAGAGCAGGAGCCATACCAAGGTGTGATACAACCAGAAAGGATGCTTTCTGGTGAGTTCTGGTCAGTCAGTGGTGGTCAGTTGACCAGCTGATTCAGTATAAATAGAAAGCAGACGGGGATTGTTTTGAGCATATGTGGTCCAGGGCGTGGCCCGAGTGGTGGTGTCATGAATTTTCTTTATTAAACCTTTACTTTGCTGGAGTATCCTTACTGCTGGATAAACAACTCACATCCTTTTAGAGATTCCCTTCAGCTCTGGACAAAGTTCTTCCCTCCTCTATTGAAGGAGATGGTCACATTGGAGTAGATACTCAGGATATAATTGCCTATCGCTTGCAACAGGTTGTAAAAGGGTTTCAGACTGTCCTGAAAGGAGAGGGTGGTGAATGTGTGGAATTCACGAACACAGAAAGTAGCTGAGGCCAAAACATTGTCTGATTTCAAGAAGAAATTAGATATAGCTTTTGGGACTAAAGGGATCAAAAGATACGGGGGGAAGGGGGGATCAGGATATTGAATTCGATGATCAGCCATGATCAAAATGAATGGCGGAGCAGACTCGAAGGGCCGAATGGCCTCCTCCTGCTTCTAGTTTCTATGAATGTGTGTGTTTTTTAATTGGTCCTTCCCAGATCTATTTTTCAGCATTCTGCTTTCATGGAGAAAACAATCCAATTAGGCCAGGTGATGTAGTTGGGGTTCACATGTTATCTGGGGAGCCCTGGCCACTCCCTGTCATGTGATGACAAAACCTCAAGCCATCCACACAGTATAACTGAATCCACACACAGTCAGTAGAGAGAGGGAAGGTTGAAAGAATTATTAGGAAGTGCAAGCTTGTCTGCACAACTAGCCCACAGTCACCTCCGTCACCCCTGAGTCAAAAGGTCAGGTGAGATAGGAGGGGCTGGGTTTCAAGGTAATAATTATCACTGGAGTCGCAATCCAACTCAGTTGCCACTCCACCAGAGGGTACGGCCCAATATTTATTAACTGCATGAAGCTGCTGTCTCTCGTTGTACCAATCTGAATCATTACGTGGAAGAGCCATTCTGCCCAAACAGTCGATGCTAATATTTATGCCTCACTTGGCGTCTCCACTCAGGATTTCTCAGCCTGATGTATGTATCTGACTGCCCTCATGAGGGTAAGCTCAGCAAATCTTCAATACTACTTTCTGACAGGAGCTTAGAGGGGTCCGAGAGAAAGCATGGAGGCAACTATCTAAAACCAACTTAAGAGTAGGAGGTGTCCAAGACTAAACTTGCAGTAAAGATTGAGCGTGCTGTGATTGTCAAAATGCTGCAGCCTCCAACACATTTGCACGCTAGTCCACTTGACTATTTTGTTGTATTCATTGCGTTCAGCCCAAAATTAACGCCATTAGTAATGGAAACACTAGCAAGGTAAGGTAATTAGACATAGTCCATGAGGGACCACAGGCATCTCCCCATGTTAGAGAGCGGGAGAGACAATAGTTATAGCGCTTGAGGAGCAGCACTCCCCACATCAAACACAAGGCTAAGCAAGGAGACAGACCTTCACAAACCAGTCAGTACAGCTTTGGGACCTGTGCCATTGGCATCATTCTGCAATGCACTGCAAATAGCCAATCAAGCTAGCTGACCCTCATGAGGGGCACTTTCAGTGCTTCACGCAATCAGGCAGCATCCAAAGTGAACTAAGATACGAGCAAATTACTGCGGATGCTGGAATCTGAAACAGAAACAGAAAATGCTGGAAAATCTCAGCAGGTCTGACAGCATCCGTGGAGAGAGAAGAGAGCTAACGCGCTCTGATGAAGAGACATTCAGACCCAAAACTGTAACTCTATTCTCTCTCTGATGTGGAGTTGCCAGCGTTGGACTGGGGTGGGCACAGTAAGTAGTCTCACGACACCAGCTTAAAGCCCAACAGGTTTATTTGGTAGCACGAGCTTTCGGAGCGCCGCTCCTTCATCGGGTGAGTCACCTGATCACCTGATGAAGGGGCAGCGCTCCGAAAGCTCGTGCTACCACATAAACCTGTTGGACTTTAACCTGATGTTGTGAGACTACTTACTGTGCCTGTTCTCTCTCTACAGATGCTGTCAGACCTGCTGAGATTTTCCAGCATTTTTCTGTTTTTGAACAGCTGTTCACCAAACAGAGCAAAATGATAAGATCTGTTTGGATGACACAGTATCTAAAGCACCGAATAACTGACCTGAAACATTGACTTTTTTTTCTCTACAGCCAAATCCCCGTCGCCATTTTCACAGATATTTCAGATTTACAGAATCCTTTGCTCAGATATTTATTCCCACATGTTCTGAACGTACCCACCGGTGAAACAATTTCTCCATATCCACTTTATCGACCCCCTTTATAATTTTAAAATGAAAATATTGAAGCCTCTATCAGGTATCCTTCTTTAGTCTTCTCTTTCCCAGAGAAAAGAGCCTGGCCTGCTCAATCTTTCACGATAGTCGCATCCTCTGAATTCCAGCAACATGGGTGCAATCCTCTAAAATGTATTTATTAGTCACAAGTTACATTAACACTGCAATGAAGTTACTGTGAAAATCCCCTAGTCGCCACACTCCAGCGCCTGTTCAGGTCAATGCACCCTAATCAGCACGTCTTTCAGACTGTGGGAGGAAACTGGAGCACCCGGGAGGAAACCCACACAGACACAGGGAGAACGTGCAAACTCCACACAGACTGGGACACAGACCCCACCCAAGCCGGGAATCGAACCCAGGTCCCTGGCGCAGTGAGGCAGCAGTGCTAACCATTGTGCCACCGTGCCGCCCCCACTCCCCCTGAACGGGTCAGCGCAGGGAATGGTGTCGTGAAACTGCAGGCTCCCCTCGCATTCCTGAACATTCTACCCTCACTCCCAAATGCCTTGGGACGTTTCATTGCATCAACGGGACTATATAACTGCTGTGTGTGTGTGTTGAATGTGATGCATTAAATCGGGGCATTGTGTTGCAAATATGACAAAGACTGTTTACACATCCACGGGCCAAAAATGCTGCAGGGGCTGATTCCCACAGCAAGTCGAGTCAAATAGCTCCACCTGCCAATCAGTGGAAAACTCAACACTCTTGGGGATGCAGAGATAAATAAATAAACAAACACAGGGAATATTATCAAAGGCACAGTTTGCTGTTTGATTTTGTTGATGCAAATGAAGGCCCAAGGTAGTAGTTTCAAACACCCAGGGGTAATCACATTCTCCACTGAAATAACATTTCAATCGCGAGGTTATCTATTATCTATCCATTATCTCAAGAAGGTAATTTTCTGGTTTGATGGACTCATTGGACCAAAGCCCCTGTTCCCAGTCCTCTCGGAACAGGAAGTTTAAATAGCTGTATCGCCAAACCAGTCACCTACCTCCAGCTTCTTCCCATATCATAGAATCATAGAATTCTACAGTGCAGAATCATAGAATCATAGAAACCCTACAGCACAGAAGGAGGCCATTCGGCCCATCGAGTCTGCACCGACCACAATCCCACCCAGGCCGTACACCCATACCCCTACATATTTTACCCACTAATGCCTCTAACCTACGCATCTCAGGGCAACTTTAGCATGGCCAATCAACCTAACCCGCACAGCTTTGCCATTTGGCCCATCGAGTCTGCACTGACCACAATCAGGTAAATTGGCCGTGCTAAATTGCCCCTTAATGTCAGGGGGACTAGCTAGGGTAAATGCATGATGTTATGAGGATAGGGCCTGGGTTAGATTGTGGTCCGTGCAGACTCGATGAGCCAAATGGCCTCCTTCCGCACTGCAGGGATTCAATGATTCTATGATTGTATGATTCTATCACCTCTCAAGTAAACACCACATTATCATTACGTGATCACTTGTTCCACATCTTCCCCATTTAAGATGGGGAAACCAGTGGCTGAGATGTAACTGTGTGCATGAACAGTCATTATGTGCAATCCACTTTATAACAGACGGATTGAATAGGTTAATAAAACTTACTATTCACATAGGGTGAAATATGGATTAAGCTGCTGCAGCTGGTGCATAGTCCATCGCGTCTCCTCCAACCCCCGGTTTGTTGTGTAAAGGAGAAAGCTGAAGGCTAGTTGTAGACTAATTTGTTACATAGGCCTGGAACCTCTAATTTGGTTTGGGCACACGGTCTGAGCATGCGGTTGTGCCATTTGACGGTGCTGCAGACGTTCTTGTGCTGGTGTCACCAGTGTGGACAACCTGCAGCCCTTCATTGGGTGCAGGGCTTATTGCACAGGCCTCTGGAGGGGCCTCCATTTCTACCGATGTAGAGGGCCTGTGTTGTTGGCTGAAAGGCTGGGGTACTGAGGCTTCTGCTGGTGCTGATTCTGGGGCCTGTAATAGGTGACATCGGTTTCGTACATAGTGAGTACCGTCCAAGACTGCCACGTAACTGTCCGATTGTGGGACATGGTTGTGTACCACTGTCAACTTGTCATGGCCACATTTGATTTGATTTGATTTGATTTATTATTGTCACATGTATTAGTATACAGTGAAAAGTATTGTTTCTTGAGCACTATACAGACAAAGCATACCGTTCATAGAGAAGGAAAGGAGAGAGTGCAGAATGTAGTGTTACAGTCATTGCTAGGGCGTAGAGAAAGATCAACTTAATGCAAGGTAAGTCCATTCAAAAGTCTGACGGCAGCAGGGAAGAAGCTGTTCTTGAGTCAGTTGGTACGTGACCTCAGACTTTTTTTTCCCAACAGAAGAAGGTGGAAGAGAGAATGTCTGGGGTGCGTGGGGTCCTTAATTACGCTGGCTGCTTTGCCGAGGCAGCGGGGAGTGTAGAGTTAATGGATGATAGGCTGGTTTGCGTGATGGATTGGGCTACATTCATGACCTTTTGTAGTTTCTTGTGGTCTTGGGCAGAGCAGGAGCCATACCAAGCTGTGATACAACCAGAAAGAATGCTTTCTATGGTGCATCTGTCAAAGTTGGTGAGAGTTGTAGCTGACATGCCACATTTCCTTCGTCTTCTGAGAAAGTAGAGGCGTTGGTGGACTTTCTTAACTATAGTGTCGGCATGGAGGGACCAGGACAGGTTGTTGCTTGACCTGGACACCTAAAAACTTGAAGCTCTCGACCCTTTCTACTTCGTTCCCGTTGATGTAGACAGGGGCATGTTCTCCTTTACGCTTCCTGAAGTCGATGACAATCTCCTTAGTTTTGTTGACATTGAGGGAGAGATTATTGTTGCCGCACCAGTTCACCAGATTCTCTCTTCATTCCTGTACATCTGGTCTGGAACCTGACCGCTTGACCAGATGTTATTGGGCTGAGCCTGTGAGCTTTGTGATCAGAGTGCAGTTTCCCTCTGAACTGGTGTTCCATGAGGGCACCACTCACAATGTTTTTGGGTTTGGGCTGCAAAAGAACCTTGGTAGTAGGAGCTGTGGTCCGAGTGCACCTGGAGAATAGTCAATGTGCTGATGAGGGCAGACCCTGTCAAGGCCGGTTTTGCAGGATGAGGATTGCTGTATAGAAATTCACATGATCCTGGGAAGATTTCTCTCGAAGATGCTTGGCTGAGCGTACCGTCTGTTCCACCAATCCATTGGATGTGGGCCTTGGGAGCTGATCGTAATGTGCTCAAAGCCCTGTGTGTGTGTGTGTGTGTGTGTGTGTGTGTGCAAAGTTTCGAAATTCAGCAGAGGTGAATTGGCGAGAGTTGAGTCATGAGTTCCTGAGGGATGCCGTGTGTGGGCAAAGTATCTCTTGAGTTCGATGATGACTATGTTACTCATCGTGTCTGGCAAGTTGTCAAGTTCAAATCACCTGGAAGACGAGTCGACGAAGACTAAATGTTCTTTACCGTTACATTTGAAAATGCCAGTGACTGTGATTGCCCAATGGGAGGTCTGGGACCTCGTGTAGGTACAGCGGTTGTTTTGTCTGGTGCGGCATGGTGTTTGGGGCGGCACGGTGGCACAGTGGTTAGCACTGCTGCCTCACAGCTCCAGGGACCCGGGTTCAATTCCCGGCTCGGATCACTGTCTGTGCGGAGTCTACACGTTCTCCCCGTGTCTGCGTGGGTTTCCTCCGGCTGTTCCGGTTTCCTCCCACAGTCCAAAGATGTGCGGGATAGATTGATTGATTGGCCATGCTAAATTGACCCTTAAGTGTCCTGGAATGTGCAGGTTAGAGGGATTAGCGGGATAAATATGTAGGTTTTATGGGAATAGGGTCTGGGTGGGATTGTTGTCGGTGTAGACTTAATGTGCCAAATGGCCTCCTTCTGCACTGTAGGGTTTCTATGACTTGAGTGCATTGAATGGTGCATATCTGGAGACTTACCTCTCCACGTCAGCACACACTGGGGGCCGGTACAATGATTCCTTGGCCCTGTACATAGTTGCTTCCAAACCAGGGTGACCCTGGTGAAGTTGTTAGGTGTAGTACCTCTGAAGAGATGGAGGGATGCCGAATCTCTGGCCACACAGCATCAGTCCATCATTTACTGTAAAGTGGGCTTGTCCATGGGGATGGCCATCTGTCCTATAGACAATGTCTTGCCTGGATCTGGCTCCACACCATCGCCTTTCAGTAAGCGACCCACATAAGGAGCCGTTGACCCTGAATCTGCATTTTGCAGGGTGAAACTTCACTAGTATGGTCTCAATTCTGTCGAGGATGAGATGTCCATAATGTTCTTGCATGACCCCAGACCAGGGTGTCAGCAACAATGCTATCGCAAAGTTGGGTCTGCAAAGAGTTGCTCCATGCACGACTGGAAGATCTCGCTGTCAGTGACGATCCCATTGGGCATATGAGGAAAACGATACCTGCCTATCGGAGACATGAATGTGGTAAGTTTCCAAGATTCTTCAGCTAGCAGGATCTGTCAGAACCCATGTTTCACATCCAGGATGTTGAACACTGAGGTGGTAGGTATTCCTGCTCTCTGTTCCACTGTCTTCATAGGGTGATGGGGTCTGAGCAGTGCCTTGTTTAAATGCACTGGGTCAATGCATGTCCTGACTGTACTAATTTTGTATATTGGCATTTCGAGTCCATATGATCCTTTTACAGAACCTTCTGTAGAAGGGTCACTGCACTTGAAAATGTAACTCTGTTTCTCTCTCCACAGATGCTGCCAGACCTGCTGAGTTTATCCAGCATTTTGTGTTTTCATTTTGTTACTGAGAAGAATTCCCTAGATCTACTTTGAAATAGTGTCCTGGGCTTTTTTCTAACCGCTTGCTCAGGACTTACTCAGTTAATGAAAGGGCGTTGGGGAGAATTATAGAACAAAGAAGTCTTAGAAACATAGAAGTGTTGATGAAGGTAGGGCAGTTGATGTCATATACATGGATTTTAGTAAGGCGTTTGATAAGGTCCCCCATGGTCGGCTTATGATGAAAGTGAGGAGGTGTGGGATAGAGGGAAAGTTGGCCGATTGGATAGGTAACTGGCTGTCTGACCGAAGACAGAGGGTGGTGGTCGATGGAAAATTTTCGGATTGGAGGCAGGTTGCTAGCGGTGTGCCGCAGGGATCAGTGCTTGGTCCTCTGCTCTTTGTGATTTTTATTAATGACTTAGAGGAGGGGGCTGAAGGGTGGATCAGTAAATTTGCTGATGACACCAAGATTGGTGGAGTAGTGGATGAGGTGGAGGGCTGTTGTAGGCTGCAAAGAGACATAGATAGGATGCAAAGCTGGGCTGAAAAATGGCAAATGGAGTTTAACCCTGATAAATGTGAGGTGATTCATTTTGGTAGGACAAATTTAAATGTGGATTACAGGGTCAAAGGTAGGGTTCTGAAGACTGTGGAGGAACAGAGAGATCTTGGGGTCCATATCCACAGATCTCTAAAGGTTGCCAGTCAAGTGGATAGAGCTGTGAAGAAGGCCTATAGTGTGTTAGCTTTTATTAACAGGGGGTTGGAGTTTAAGAGCCGTGGGGTTATGCTGCAACTGTACAGGACCTTGGTGAGACCACATTTGGAATATTGTGTGCAGTTCTGGTCACCTCACTATAAGAAGGATGTGGAAGCGCTGGAAAGAGTGCAGAGGAGATTTACCAGGATGCTGCCTGGTTTGGAGGGTAGGTCATATGAGGAAAGGTTGAGGGAGCTAGGGCTGTTCTCTCTGGAGCGGAGGAGGCTGAGGGGAGACTTAATAGAGGTGTATAAAATGATGAAGGGGATAGATAGAGTGAACGTTCAAAGACTATTTCCTCGGGTGGATGGAGCTATTACAAGGGGGCATAACTATAGGGTTCGTGGTGGGAGATACAGGACGGATATCAGAGGTAGGTTCTTTACGCAGAGAGTGGTTGGGGTGTGGAATGGACTGCCTGCAGTGATAGTGGAGTCAGACACTTTAGAAACATTTAAGCGGTTATTGGATAGGCACATGGAGCACACCAGGATGATAGGGAGTGGGATAGCTTGATCTTGGTTTCAGATAAAGCTCGGCACAACATCGTGGGCCGAAGGGCCTGTTCTGTGCTGTACTGTTCTATGTTCTATGTTCTAGAAACATAGAAACCCTACAGTGCAGAAGGAGGCCATTCGGCCCATCGAGTCTGCACCGACCACAATCCCACCCAGGCCCTACCCCCTACCCCCTAACTTGGTGTATATGTTCATAGCTCTTTGAAAGTGGAGTCACAGGTGTACAGAGTGGTGAATGTAACCAGTGACAACTTTGTATTGGATGTAATGTGACCAATGGTAACAAGTTGTAAGGGTCAGCTGACCCAGTAAACCATGGGACCAATTACAGAATGATGTGATGGTCAGCTGACCAACTGACTCACTATAAATAAGGACCTGTTGAGAATTGTGTGGAACTTGGATTGGCCCAGGGCGAGGCCCTAAGTTTGGAGTAATGAAGTTTCTTTATTTGACTCCTTTCTTTGATATATCAGTTGGAGTAAGTTTTGTTATATTTTTATTGTCTGCGTTTGAAGAGTTCCTTATGAAGAAACAAAGAAGGCTTTCGGCATGCTTGGTTTCATTGGTCAGAACATTGAATACAGGGGTTGGGACATCTTGTTGAAGTTGTACAAGACATTGGTAAGGCCACACTTGGAATACTGTGTACAGTTCTGGTCATCCTATTATAGAAAGGATATTATTAAACTAGAAAGAGTGCAGAAAAGATTTACTAGGATGCTACCGGGACTTGATGGTTTTAGTTACAAGGACAGGCTGGATAGACTGGGACTTTTTTCCCTGGAGCGTAGAAGGCTTAGGGGTGATCTTATAGAGGTCTCTAAAATACTGAGGGGCATAGATCAGCTAGATAGTCAATATCTTTTCCCAAAGGTAGCGGAGTCTAAAACTAGAGGGCATAGGTTTAAGGTGAGAGGGGAGAGATACAAAAGGCCCAGAGAGGCATTTTTTCACACAGAGGGTGGTGAGTGTCTGGAACAAGCTGCCAGAGGTAGTAGTAGAGGCGGGTACAATTTTGTCTTTTAAAAAGCATTTAGACAGTTACAGGGGCAAGATGGGTATAGAGGGATATGGGCCAAATGTGGGCAATTGGGACTAACCTAGTGGTTAAAAAGAAGGGCGGCATGGACAAGTTGGGCCAAAGGACCTGTTTCCATGCTGTAAACCTCTATGACTCTATGACACTACCTGGGGGATTAAAAGATGTGTAATTGCCGGCGTTGGACTGGGGTAGGCACAGTAAGTCCAACCAACCAGGTTAAAGTCAAACTAAATAAACCTGTTGGACTTTAACCTGGTGTTGTGAGACTACTTACTGGGGGATTAAATAGGATGTCCCTGAAAAGGTGGCCTCTCCAACAGTGCAGCACTCCCTTAGTGCTACATGGGATTGTGAGTCTAGACTTTGTGCTCAAATCCTGGGGCATTGACTGACTGCTGGGAAAATGTACGGAATGGAATGCGCCATCAAAACAAAGCCCCATTGCTTTTCCACCCATTGATTCAACAGGATGGAAAGTTGGACCCCAGAACCTCGTCTCTGACTTTCCATTAATCGCCCCAACAGGTGATTGAATGGCTACACCAACAGGAGAATCAGCCCTGGAATAATCTTTCGCAGGGATGTATAATAGGTGCTGTCTCCATCAATAAGTGTCATCGAACTCAGACTGCTCGATAAACGCTTCGTCTTTTCTCCCTTCCAAAAAAAAAACCCCTCTTGCCCAATATAATCTAAATTGAACTTCAAATCTAATTTCATCGCCTTGGAGCTGGAGAATGAGATTGCAATTCAGACTTTAAGAAAAGAGGGAGGAAAGCTGGGCAGAATGGGGCATCGAGAGACGTGTTGCATCTTTAATGATGAAGCCAGTCTGAAACACTTCAACAAAAATCAGAATCTGATGCCTGGCATGACATAAGCACCCAGAAACAATATGCTATATGGAAACCAGTTACAATTTAACGCTCCATCAAGCATTTCAATAGCGCCCCAGTAAATTGAAATCTTTACAGCTATGAGGAATCGGCTCAGGCTACAGACAGCAATTTGTCAGAGGAGACTTGTCCTTCTGATAGAAGCTGTCAGCTTGCTTTGCTGCGATGACCAGTGATACATGGAGGATTCGCCTTCCATATGAATCACAGATGAGACACAATCAGAGCGATTTAATGGCATTAACGCCTTCATTCTCTCAGTTCAAATACCTGTAACTTGTAATAAAAAGCCACGTCTTTTATTGCAGCGATTTTCACAGCCTAAGAACATCCCAAAACCTTTTTGCAGCCACTGAAGTACTTTGGAAATGTGATCACTGATTACCGCGCAGCCTTAATTTGTGCACAGTAAGCTTCCACAAACCCGCCGTGAGATAATGATCAAATAGCTTCCCATCTTCGAGGGTCCTACCCGGGGATGTATCCCGAAGATCCCACCACAGCAGCTGATACACTTTAAATTCCATTACTAAATCTCACAACACCAGGTTAAAGTCCAACAGGTTTATTTGGAATCACGAGCTTTCGGAGCTCTGCTCCACTCACCTGATGAAGGGGCAGTGCTCCGAAAGCTCATGATTCCAAATAAACCTGTTGGGACTTTAACCTGCTGTTGTGAGACTTCTTGCTGTGCCCACCCCAGTCCAACGCCGGCATCTCCACATCATGGCTTTCATCAATAAAGTCTAGAATCAAAATTAGTCTCAGTAATGGTGATGATGAAACTATTGTCAATTATGATAAAGACCCATCTGGTTCACTAATGCCCTTTTGGGGAGGAAATCTGCCGTCCTTATCTGGTCTGGCCGACATGTGACTCCAGATCCCACAGCTGTCAACTCTTAACTGCCTTCTTAAATGGCCTGGCAAGGCATTCAGTTCAAGGGCGATTAGGGATAGGCAACAAATGCTGGCCTTGCCAGCGATGCCCACATCCCATGAACACATTTTTAAAAAGGTGAACTGCCCACTCTCCCCACTGCGCGAAATTACCCGATTACCCAGATTAAACATCTGTTGGGCAACTACCCTGCACTTACCCTGGAACCATCTGAAACTCCAATTTAAATCAGAAACTTTGGATGGTTCACACTGTCTGACCAGACTAGTTACCAGGAGAAGGTAGAAAAATTAAAACCATTTCTAACTCCTGGGTGACTTTGCTCTCAATAATCCCCCTGCCTCCCCAGCCACCCACTTGCACCGTCTTGACAAACCCCCATACTCCCGACTACCCTCCCAACCCTCTCTGACAAACCCCTACCCCCCCCCGACTACTGTCCCAGCCCTCTCTAACAAACTCCCAGCCCCCCAACAACTGTCCCATCCCCCCACTGACTAACCCCCACCCTGCCCCCCGCCCCCCCCCCCGACTATTGTCCCATCCCCCCCTCTGACAAAGATGTGGAATTGCCGGCGCTGGACTGGGGGTGGGCACAGTAAGTAGTCTCACAACACCTAATAGAGGTATATAAGACGTTGAGAGGCATAGATCGGGTGGACTCTCAGAGGCTTTTTCCCAGGGTGGAAATGGCTGCTACGAGAGGACACAGGTTTAAGGTGCTGGGGGGTAGGTACAGGGGAAATGTTAGGGGGAAGTTTTTCACACAGAGGGTGGTGGGCGAGTGGAATCGGCTGCCGTCAGTGGTGGTGGAGGCAAACTCAATAGGGTCTTTTAAGAGGCTCCTGGATGAGTTCATGGGACTTAATAGGATGGAGGGTTATAGTTAGGCCTAAAAAGTAGGAATATGTTCGGCACAACTTGTGGGGCCGAAGGGCCTGTTTTGTGCTGTAGTTTTCTATGTTTCTATGTTTCTACCAGGTTAAAGTCCAACAGGTTTATTTGGTTGCACGAGCTTTTGGAGCGTTGCCCCTTCAGCACTCACCTGATGAAGGAGCAGCGCTCCGAAAGCTCGTGCTACCAAATAAACCTTTTGGTCTTTAACCTGGTGATGTGAGACTACTTACTGTCTCTCTGACAAACACCCACCCCCCACCCCGACTACTGTCCCATCCCCCCCTCTGACTAACCCTCACCCTCTCGACTGCAATCCACATCTGTGATTACCATCCCTTAACTAGTCTCCTCCATCCCCTGACTTACCATCTGCCTCATTCTACCCTTCCCACTGAGACCACCCGGTTTCTCCCCAACCCATTCTAACCCCCCGACTGACCACCCGAGCCCCCTGATCCACCCGACCTCCTCCCCAGACCACCTGACACCCCTGCCCCTGAGGTCATGGCTTCCTTTCACCTGCCTCTGCTGCACTCAACTGTAAGTCTGCTGCGATGTAATATTCTCACCCAGGCCGGGACAGAAAGTCAGGTGATTAAAACTGCAGCTGCAATCTAGTGGAAGTAAAAAGGGGCAGAGTGGCACTCTGACTGTGAGCGATACTCAGAAGTTCTGATCCAATCTGTTTCAGTGATGTTGGTTGAGAGATAAGTATGTGGAGAACTTCCTGGTCCCTCCTCAAAACAGAGCCAGAGGATCATTTACATCCACCAAAAAGGTCAGACTGGGACTTGGCTCATCCAAAAGACAGTACCTCTGACAGTGCAGCCCTCGCTCAGTACTGCACTGCGAGTGTCCACCTAGATTATGTACTTAAGTCCCGAGAGTATATCTTGAGCCAACATCTTCTAACTACACGGGGGTGAGAATGCTCTGAGCTAAGGCTGACATTATAGAATGTGACTCACGGGGTTCAGTTTAGCTCTGTTGGCTGCATGACTGGTTTGTTGATGCAGAGCAATGCCAACAGTGCGGGTTCAATTCCTGTGCTGGCTGAGGTTATTTATGAAGGTCCTGCTTTCTCAACCTTGCCCCTCACCTAAGGTGTGGCGATCCTCAGGTCAAATCACCACCAGTCACAGCCTCTGGGACAATGGTGCCTTTATAACTCACTATCATGGTTCACTGCAGAAACGTTCCCTGATTTATTTTCGATCCTGTATTCGCAATCGCAGATTCTTATTCATTGTTGAACTGCTCATTTAATAACATTTTTGCACTTCGCACAGGAGTCCAATTTAACCTGTGAAAATATCCCTGTTGTGTTTTTATATATAGTACCAATTTATTAAAATGAATTTTGTTGACAGGATGTCAGTCACGTTGGCATTCATTGCTGATCTGTGATTTCCTGGAAAGGCTGCTACAGGATCTGTTCTTCGAACTGTTATAATCCTCGATCTGGTCCTGTTCTTTTTTAAAATTCATATGTGGGACATGGGCGTCGCTGGCTGGCCAGCATTTATTGCCCAGCCCTAGTTGCTCTTGGAGCGCAGTTGAGAGTCAACCACATTGCTGTGGCTCTGGAGTCACGCTAACTTCACAGTAACTGGAATTTCACAGTAACTTCATTGCAGCGTTAATGTAAGCCTTACTTGTGACTGATAAATAAACTTTATATTTTACTTTTTTTCAAATTTATTTATTAGCCATAAATAGGCTTAATTCACATTGTCAAAATCCCCTCGTCGCCACACTCCAGCACCTGTTTGGGTACACAGAGGGAAAATTTAGCATGGCCAATGCACCTAACTTGTAGCATGAAGACCAGACCAAATAAGGACGGCAGATTTCCTTCCCTAAAGGGACATTCGTGAACCAGATGGGTTTTTCCGACAATCGACAATGGTTTCATGGTCAACAGTAGATTCTTAGTTCCAGATTTGTTTTTATTGAATTCAAATTCCACCATCTGCTGTGGTTGGATTCGAACCCGGGTCCCCAGAACATTAGCTGAGTTTCTGGGTTAATAGTCTAGCAATAATACCACTAGGCCATCGCCTCCATTACAGGACATTTCAGGATGTTAATCTTGATGGTAAACACATGGTGATTTCTGTTCAAGGCAGGCTGGTGTGTGTTGTGGTGGGGAACATGGAGATGATAGTGTTCCCATAATATTGCTGTTCCTCTCCACCCTGTTGGTAAAGGTCGAGGATGTGCGTTGACATAAGCTTGGTGAGCCACTGCAGTACCAATGTAAATCATACAACCTACAGCCACTGTGCACCAGAGGTAATATTGAAAGTTGTGACCATCAAACAGACCACAGATGGTGTTCAATCTCTTGAGTGTTGTTGTAGTCTCTACAGAATTGTAATCGAACAGGAAATGGCAAGGGGCCAAAGAAGGAGACACAGCACGGTGGCACAGTGATTAGCACTGCTGCCTCACAGCGCCAGGGACCCAGGTTCGATTCCAGCCTCGGGTCACTGTGTGGAGTTTGCACGTTCTCCCCATGTCTGCATGGGTTTCGTCCGGGTGCTCCGGTTTCCTCCCACAGTCCAAAGATGTGAGGGTTAGGTGGATTGGCCATGCTAAATTGACTGTAGTGCCAGGAGGATTAGCAGGGTAATTGTGTAAGATTACAGCGATAGGCCCTGGGAAGGATTGTGGTCGGTATAGACTCGATGGGCCGAATGGGCTCCTTCTGTACTGTAGGGATTCTATGAAGGGTGATCAAAATCTCAGTCAATGAAACTGGTTTTGGTGAGAGTCTGAGAGAAGGAGCGAAAGGTGGTGACATAGAAACATAGAGAGGTAATTCCAGAACTTAGCACCTGAGCAGCCGATGGAATGGAAACCAATGGCGGATTGAAGGAAATAATTGCAGAATAAGGAATGTGCACAAGGGGGCCAGAATTGGAAGAATGCTGAGATCTTGGAGGGTTGTAATTTTGGAAGACATTGGAGAGGTCAGCAGGAGACAAAACCAGGAGAGACCCGAACACGAGGATGAGGATTTGAAAATGGAGGTGCTGGTGGACCGGGAACCAATGTTGACCAGTGAGCACGGAGGTGAGGGCTGGATAGAATTTGAATATAGGCAACAGAGCTTTAGCTCAAGTTTACAGAGTGGGAGGAGGGAGACCAAGCAGGACAATGTTGGATGTAATCGAGTTTGGAGGTGACAAAAGAGTGGACGAGGGTTTTAGCAGGGTTGAAGCAGGGTGAAGATGATATTACAGAGCTGGGGCTTTTTACTATGTTAAAGGCGCTAGACAAATGCAACTTGTTGGGACGGTGTTGTGCTGATGGAGAGAATGTGAGTCAGAAGCTCCAATCAGTGTCAAATAGGAGGCCAGATTTGCAAACTGTCTAGTTTGAGATGTTATATTCTATTGGTCAGAATGTAAATGCTTGAGCAGTCAGACACCTGTCCGTCCCGTGTCTATGATGTGGAGATGCCGGCGTTGGACTGGGGTGGGGTGGGCACAGTAAGAAGGCTCACAACACCAGGGTTAAAGTCCAACAGGTTTATTTGGTAGTACGAGCTTTCAGAGCACTGCTGTTGGACTTTAACCTGATGTTAGAGTGAACGTTCAAAGACTATTTCCTCGGGTGGATGGAGCTATTACAAGGGGGCATAACTGTAGGGTTCGTGGTGGGAGATATAGGAAGGATATCAGAGGTAGGTTCTTTACGCAGAGAGTGGTTGGGGTGTGGAATGGACTGCCTGCAGTGACAGTGGAGTCAGACACTTTAGGAACATTTAAGCGGTTATTGGATAGGCACATGGAGCACACCAGGATGATAGGGAGTGGGATAGCTTGATCTTGGTTTCAGATAAAGCTCGGCACAACATCGTGGGCCGAAGGGCCTGTTCTGTGCTGTACTGTTCTATGTTCTATGTTGTGAGACTTCTTACTGTCCCGTGTCTGACAGGAAGCACAGTGGAGCTGATACTGTTGTAAAGTCCAGGCTGTAACTAGCAACGCAAGGGCAGCAAGATAATGTTAAATGTGTCGAAAGAAAAGTGAGAAGGCTGCAGCAATTCTCGTCACCACAAGGCTAGGCAGGGGAATAATTTGCCAGGGTCCTAATCCTGATGGTTATCCAAGGAGCCATATGGAAAAACAGGAGCCAGCTTGGTTGTAATGCGACAGATAATTAATGGCCCATTTATACTTGTTGTCTGGATTCATGTGAGGAGATGCTCTCTGGGCTGAATACGGTTATAATCTGGCTGTGGGCTTGTGCCCCAGGAGAGGCGTGGAATGTAGACGGGCAGAGTCAGTGTGAGATACACCAATCATTGGCATGGGACAAGGACAAGACTATTATTGTGTTATTAGTCACAATTAGTGTCTCTTTACTCTGCTGTGGGCAGTGAGATGCTTAAAAAACAAATTACACTACGTCTCTGACAGGACTTAATTACACGAGGGACAGTGTCACCAGTTTATTGCGTAATTAATTTTTTGAACTTTTTTTTCCCTCTTTAAACCTTTGGGGCTGAAACTATTAAAGATGCAGCACATCACCTGATAGGGACTTGTTCTAAAGCACAGACCAGCCAGCCAGAGGCTTAGTTTATCCATAGAACAAATGGCTCAGTGTCAGACAGCAGACGGACGGTGCAGTGTCACTCAAAGGTAAATTAGGGCCTGCAGGGCTTGTACAGGTTAGTCTCGATCGCCAGCCCAAAGATACCACAGCGCTCAGGAGGTACTCAGCTGTTCATGCCATGTGTTACTGGCTGGGTTTAGGCTGCCTTTCGCTGTTCCCTTCTACATGACAACAACTGCGTTGCTGCTGGTTTTGCTTCATGGTCCCAGGTCAGTAATCCAGATGCTGCACGTTAATAAATGGGAAATCATTTATTCTGGAAATCTAAAATATAATCTGGGAATGGAAAAGAAGAATGAGAGGTGATCTCATTGAAACATGGAAGATTCTAAGAGGCTTGTCAGGGTTGAGGTTGTTTCCCCTGACTAGGGAATCCAGGGTAAAGGGCCAATCATTTAAGACCATAAGCCCATAAGACATAGAAGCAGAATTAGGCCACTTGGCCCATCGAGTCTGCTCCACCATTCAATCATGGCTGATTTTTTCCTCACCTTCGTTCTCCTGCCTTTTCCCCATAACCACTGGTCCCTTTATTAATCAAGAACCTATCTATCTCTGTCTTAAAGACACTCAATGACCCGGCCTCCACAGCCTTCTGCAGCAAAGAGTTCCACAGATTCATCACTCCCTGGCTGAAGAAATTCCTCCTCATCTCTATTTTAAAGGATCGTCCCTTTAGCCTGAGGTTGTGCCCTCTGGTTCTAGTTTTTCCTACTAGTGGAAACATCCTCTCCATGTCCACTCTATCCAGGCCTCGCAGCATCCTGTAAGTTTCAATAAGATCCCCCCTCATCCTTCTAAACTCCAACGAGTACAAACCCAGAGTCCTCAACCGTTCCTCATACAACAAGCTCTTCATTCCAGGGATCATTCTTGCGAACCTCCTCTGGACCCTTTCCAAGGCCAGCACATCCTTCCTTAGATATAGGGCCCAAAACTGCTCACAATACTCCAAATGGGGTCTGACCAGAGCCTTATACAGCCTCAGAAGTACATCCCTGCTCTTGTATTCTAGCCCTCTCGACATGAATGGTTACATTGCATTTGCCTTCCTAACTGCCGACTGAACCTGCACATTAACCTTAAGGCCTTAAGTTAATTTAGGACTGAGAGATTTGTTCACTCAGACTGTGAATATTTGGAACTCTTTACCCCAGAGAGCTGTAGATGCTCCATCATTGACTATACGTAGGGCTGAGGTGGGTGGGTTTTTGGTCTCTCGGTGAGTCAAGGATTAGCGGAAGTTGAAGTAGAAAATCAGCCATGTTCCTATTGAATAGCAGAACAGGAGTGAGGGGCCGAATGGTCTTCACCTGTTTCCCATTTCTTATTTCTTAGAAACCAGTGCCTGAAAGGAAAATCTTTTTATAGAAGTCCCTGCAAAATAAATCTGGCATAAATTTATAACCCTTAACTTTATTCTAGTTTTGTCTCTGTGATTCTATCCTGCTTTGTATTT
Organism: Mustelus asterias; assembly: GCF_964213995.1. Classification (NCBI taxonomy): domain Eukaryota; kingdom Metazoa; phylum Chordata; class Chondrichthyes; order Carcharhiniformes; family Triakidae; genus Mustelus; species Mustelus asterias. The sequence continues at coordinate 7,244,757 of NC_135825.1, read as the reverse complement.
GCAATATTTTCTATTTATATTTTAGCTAGTACGTGGGTAGGTACATTAATTAGGAACATTGGGAATATTCTGCCCCTTAGGCATGCTCTGCCATTCAGTTAGATCACAGTCGATCAAATCCATTTACCTGCCTTGCCCTGGCTCCCTCGATACCCCTTACCTAAGAAATATCTAATTATTTCTATCTTGAAAGTTTAAATTGACCCAACATCATGATGAGAAGGGGATTTCTCTTGTTCATTATTTGGAAAAAGTGTTTCTTAATTTCTCTCCTAAGTTACAGGAGAGAACTATCATCTTCAAATTCCGGCCCTTTGTTGTTGATTTCACCACCAATGGGAATAGTTTTTTTGTATTGCACCCACGTGCACAGATCCCTGAAAGTTGGGACTGATGCGTGTTATCATACACGAGGCCAGATGCTCGGGAAATAAAGGCTTTTATTTACTGTAATGAAGCAGCCAATAATTATATACACGATCCCAGACTGAGGGGTCCCAGCCAGAGCAGGGACCTTTATACCTCTCCCAGGAGGCGGAGCCCGACTGGGATGTACCACAACACTACAATACAAAGGTGTAACAACCCCACCCTAACCCCAACAGCAACAAGTAGCACAACCCATCCCTAACCCAACAGTAACATATGTACATCCTTGTAGTACTGGCCAGACCCTGGCTCAGTACTATCCAGTGGGAACCAACGATGGTTCACCACAGGGACCCAGGTTGATAAGGTTGTTAAGGAGATGTATGGTGTGTTAGCTTTTATTGGTAGACGGATTGAGTTTCGGAGCCATGAGGTCATGTTGCAGCTGTACAAAATTCTGGTGCGGCCGCACTTGGAGTATTGCGTACAGGACGGCACGGTGGCACAGTGGTCAGCACTGCTGCTTCACCGCTCCAGGGACCTGGGTTCGATTCCCAGCTTGGGTCAATGTCTGTGTGGAGTTTGCACATTCTCCTTGTGTCTGCATGGGTTTCCTCCGGGTGCTCCGGTTTCCTCGCACAGTTCAAAGATGTGCGGGTTAGATTGATTGGCCATGCTAAAATTGCCCCTTAGTGTACTGAGATGTGTAGGTTCGAGGGATTAGCGGGTTAATATGTAGGGGTATGGGAGTAGGGCCTGGGTGGGATTGTGGTCGGTGCAGACTCGATGGGCCAAATGGCCTCTTTCTGCACTGTAGGGTTTCTATGAGTTCTTCTATGAGTTCTGGTCGCCGCATTATGGGAAGGATGTGGAAGCATTGGAAAGGGTGCAGAGGAGATTTACCAGGATGTTGCCTGGTCTGGTGGGAAGGTCTTATGAGGAAAGGCTGAGGGCTTGAGGTTGTTTTCGTTAGAGAGAAGAATGTTAAGAGGTGACTTAATAGAGGCACACAAGATGATCAGAGGATTAGATAGGGTGGACAGTGAGAGCCTTTTTCCTCGGATGGTGATAGCTAGCACAAGGGGACATAGCTTTAAACTGAGGGGTGAGAGATATAGGACAGATGTCAGAGGTAGGTTCTTTACTCAGAGAGTAGTAAGGCTGTGGAATGCCCTGCCTGCAGCAGTAGTGGACTTGCCAACATTAAGGGCATTTAAATGGTCATTGGATAAACATATGAATGATATTGGAATAGTGTAGGTTAGATGGGCTTTAGATTGGTTTCACTGGTCGGCGCAACATCGAGAGCCGAAGGGCCTGTACTGCACTGTAGTGTTCTATGTTCTATGTTGTCATGCCAAGTACAGGCATGAAGATATTGTAAACTTTAAATTGATCCTTTTAAAAGTGGACACCAGAAGCTGTTCAAGATGGCTGCAGTTCATCATGTGACTTGGCAGTACTCAGCTCCAGACACTCCAGAAACTCAAGCAAATACCTGATTAAAATATGGAGAAGACACACTCACTTTGTGAGATCCACACGTTCCTTTGCTAAGGATGGACCATCAACAGGGAAGACCAGAACACATCAGCTGACTTGCCCTTCTACTTCACCAGGGACAATACAGGCATCGAAGCTCAATGGGTGCTGGAAGAATGTGGAATGGATCTTATTGACCCTTCATTGCTTTTGGGATGGCTCCTCATCCCAAACACAAAGACCTTGGTTGTCTGAAACTCTCAGGATGTGAAAAGCCACAACACAGGATGCTGACTGACCTGACACACCATGTTATTTGGAGAAGGACTTTGGACTTGTAACAGGTCACAATGGGTAAGGTAGCCATGTTTGTTACCTGCTTTTATAATAAAATAGCAAAATCTGTTCTGAACCTGATGCCATCAGAAGCACCATTTACGCCATCGAACCAGTTGCAAGTCAACTACGCAATCAAGGTAATATAAAGCTATATCTTGAAAGTGGGAGAAGGACTCTCGCCCCTCACCCCGCCACACATGCCATCCCCTGCCCATCCCCCACTCACTCCCAACTTGCTCCAAATTCGAATTCACCGGAGAGCTGGCCTCCTGGCAACTGAATGACGAGAAGCCTCGTCGCTTACTGAGAACTCCCTGCTTTTAAAAGATTCCACTCCAGCTAAAGCATCAAACCATCCAATAAACTACAGGCCTGCCACAAAGGAGACTGAAATAATTAAAGACTGTAATCATATTGTTTTATCTTCATTTTTATCGTGTGCGTGCGTGCGTGCGTGTGTTCACATCTTAAACCTCTGGAGTAAATGTGTGATAATAAATCATTTTCTTTATTTTTAAATTCACGAAAACTTGCTGCTAGAAATAAGTTAATTGAGACAATTTACCCTGAGGGTAAGAAGACATACTAACCTCACACGTTAAAACACTTTGATCACAGACAACAATGAAAACCTAAACTCTGTCTATTACTCTTTCAAGTCCTTTTAATATTTTAACCACTCGATTGTTTCCACAGTGACACATCAGAAGATTTTAGCACATCAATCGTAACACAAATTCCGCCCCCATATATGAAAACAAACTTCCTTTTTGGGGCCATGCACTACAGTGAAGGTACGCTTTAATCAAGCTTTGGAATAGAGAGACAGACGTCTGGTCCCAGTGTACCCTATACCATTCTTAATGCTCCACAATTAGTTTCCTGCCAATTATCCATCACATTCCTCCCCAACTGAATTGGCCAACTCCATGCTAGCCCCACTGCCTCATTGGCCATTCACATACATATGTTTGAATTAGGAGCAGGAGTAGGCCACTCGGCCCCTCAGGCTTGCTCCATCATTCAATAAGATCATGGCTGATCTGATTGTAACTTCAACCCCGTGTTATTGTCCACCCCTATCCCCAATAACCATTCACCACCTCATTAATCAACAGTTTACTTTGTTCTGCCTTAAAAATAGTCAAAGATTCTGCTTCCAATGCCTTTTGAGGAAGAGATTTCTGAAGACTCACAACATTCTGGAGAGAAAATAATTCTCTTCATCTCTGTCTTAAATGTGTGACTCCTTATTTTTAAAGAGTGTTCCCTGGTTCTAGATTCTCTGCTAATTGGAAACATCCTCTCCACATCCACCCTGTCAATACTCCGCATAATCTTAAAGGTTTTGGTCAAGTTTGATCTTACTCTTCCAAACTCTGGTGGATACAAACCTAACCTCTCCAATCTTTCCTCATAAGACAACCCACCCATTCCTGGTATTAGTTTAGTAAACTTTCTCTGAACTGCTTTCAATGCATTTATATATATTTTTTTAAATAGGGAGATCAACACAATGCATAATAATCCAGATGTGGTCTCCCAAATGCCCTGTACAATTGCAGCAAACCCTCACTACCATTGGTATTCAATTCCCCTCACAATAAACAATTAGCTTTCCTAATTACTTGCTGCACCTACGTAATAGCTTTGTGTGTGATTGATGCCCTGGGACACCCAGGTTCCTCTGCACCTCAGCGATCTGCAGTCTCTATTTAGATAATAAGTTACTTTTTTATTCTCCCTGCCTGGAGAGAGAATTTCATTTTTGCCCACACTACACTCCAAATCTCACTCACTTAACCTATTATTGTCTCTTTGTAGCCTCCTTTGGTCCTCTTCACAATCCACTTTCCTACCTACCTTTGTGTCATCAGCAAATTTAGCAACTGTATCTTCAGTCCCTACATCCAAGTCATTTATAAAAATTGTAAAAATCTGAGGTTCCAGCACTGATCCCTGTGGCACACCACTCGCCCCATCCTGCCAACCAGAAAAAAAGACCCATTTATGCCAACTCTCTGCTTCCTGTTAGCTAGCCAATCTTCAATCCCTGCCAACATGTTACCCACATACCATGAACTTTTACTTTCCACAATAACCTTTGATGTGGCACCTTATCAAATGCCTTCTGGGAATCTAAGTACAGTACATCCACCAGTTCCCCTTTATCCACACCATATGTGACTCCTTCCAATAAACTGGTTGAACGTGATTTCCCTTTCACATAACCATGTTGACTCTGCCTGATTGCCTTGAACTTTTCTAAGTGCCCCGCTCTAACATCTTTAACAACAGCTTCTAACATTTTCCCTCTGATAGCTGTTAGGCTAACTGGCCTGTAGTTTCCTGCTTTCTATCTCCTTTCACTTTTTGAATACAGGAGTTACCCATCTTACCCACGTAACTGTCTAAACGCTTTTTAAAAGACAAAATTGAACCCACCTCTGGCAGCTCATTCCAGACGCTCACCACCCTCTGTTCTGCAAGATTAAGGATGCTCACTTTAAATAAAGCAATAAATAAAGTGAAACTATAGTTAAAAGCAGTTAAAAACTGCAGATGCTGGTATGAAAAAATTAAGTTACAACAATTGTGGAAATTAAGTTATGACAAACAACTCTGTCAAGTGATGGGAAGTGATTATTAGCCAACAAGGCTTTCGGTGAGGCCAGCGCTTACATACTCAGGATAAGCGACTAATCTAAGCCTTGTGTCAGTTTCATAAACAGTGTTCCCAGCCTTGGCCACAGGATGAAAATAAGACCCTTTCAATAACAAAATTCCAAAGAGCAAAATATGGTGAACTATAACTGTTACATTTTCTGTATGAATCGACAGAACACCTTGCAATGCGAGGGGATTTTCACAGTAACTTCTTTGCAGTGTTAATGTAAGCCTATTTGTGACACTAATAAATAAACTTTAAACATGACTCACACGTCAGAGTACATTGAGTGTTGGACAGAGTTGTGTGCACAAGCAAGGATGGAGATAGCTCCTAGCCTGAACCTTTTACTATATATATCTATATATGCTATTGTTGTGAATCAATACGTACTATTAACCCATTGAATACTACAAAGATGTCATTAAGACCTCCTGGACAGTATCCAACATCCTACAACAGTGTCCTGACCAATCTTTATCCTTCAATCACTAAAATATGTTATCCAATCATTATCACATTGCTGTTTGTGGGATCTTGCTGTGCACCAAACTGGCTTACATTACAACAGTGATTACACTTCAAAAGTACTTGATTGGCTATAAAGTACTTTTGGAGATCCCGAGGCTGTGAGAGATGCAAGTCATGTTTAGGGACTCAATTTTAAACCAGTCACGGACAATTTTAAGCTGTTAGCTCTTATTGTTCGTGATAATTGATATTTGAATGCGAGGTGTGGGTAGTCCTTGCCCTTGGGTGGGTGAGCCAATTTTAATTTATCCAGCAAAACGCTTTTCGGTTTTAAAAAGGAAAAGGTTTGTTTATTTTTCACACCCTTGCCCTGGAGGTTATTAAAGAAATAATGTATTACTCACTCTCGCACTCACACTCTCATACATACACCAAAACTAGGGACAGAGGAAGATACAGACAGTATTTATAAAAACTGATTGGATCTCAGACACGATACAGGTCTGTAATGCTAGGGTTCCAAGTGCTAGGGTTCCAAGTGCTAGGGTTCCAAGTGCTAGGGTTCCTAGGGTTCCAAGTGCTAGGGTTCCAAGTGCTAGGGTTCCTAGGGTTCCAAGTGCTAGGGTTCCTAGGGTTTGGGTTAGTTTGTGGTTGCATTGCTAGGTTTTTGGAAGTGAAGGCTTTGAATTGTGAAGACGTCGCTGCAGTTGCGATGGTTCCTGTAGTTGATCAATAGCCGATTGGTCTTCTTAGGTAAGCTTGAAGATGGAACCAGATAGTGTGGAGAGAGGAGGTTCTTTATTCCCCTTTCAAGAAACAGCGATGCGACCCTTCTTTCGCCGGGTTGATTTACAGCGGTTCGATGCCTGTACTTGCTGCTCCCTCTATCCCTGTGTAATGAAATTCTGAGTTCGATTTCTGTCTGGGAGTCCTGACTTGTAGCAGTTCACTCTATTCTTAAACAGGGAGTAAAGATGGCCGCTGTATCATGTGACCCTGCAACTAAGGCCGAGTTATCTTTCAAATAAGGCCTTATGGTCATTTCAATTACAGTCTGAATCCTTGTCCCACCAGCTGCGGTGGCTTTTCATACCTTATCAGTCAGTGTGTGTGTGATGGAAAACCTTCAAAGTCAAAGTCCCTCGCTTGCACTTGGTGAGGATTTATTGAATCCAAAATGTCTAATATTGTCCGAGAATGTCTTTGTGAGAGAAGAGACAATGGTTGAAATCCACAGAAGTCGTGCGATCTCAGAGTCCACTTTTATTCACAGTCCATTTTTAAAACTACAATCTTTAAATATAATTTTCACCAAAATCCCAGATGATCATAGATCAAAGCAAATTACTGCGGATGCTGGAATTCTGAAACCAAAAGAGAAAATGCTGGAAAATCTCAGCAGGTCTGGCAGCATCTGTAAGGAGAGAAAAAAGAGCAGACGTTTCAAGTCCAGATGACCCTTAGACAAAGCTTTGACAAAGGGTCATCGGGACTCGAAACGTCAGCTCTTTTCTTGCCTTCCAGATACTGCCAGACCCAGATGACCATAGGCTGCTCTTCCCTTTGAGAGCGAGAGCTGACGGGTGGTGATTTAACCTGAGGATCACCACACCTCAGGCAAGAGGCAAGTTTGAGAAGGCAGGACCTTCATGGATAACCCCAGCCGGTACGGGAATTGAACCTGCAATGTTGGCATTACTCTGCATCATTAACCAGCTGCCCAGCCAATTGAGCTGAACCATGTATAATACTGTGATTGACAGACCAGTTTTTGATTTCATTTTTGGGAGGAAATGGGGAATGATATTCCCATCGAAATAGGAGGCCTATTTATTAATCATAAAAACATATTACCTGCGGTCCTTAATCTGAATTATTTATTCCAAAGGTAACATTTTCGTGTACAGGATCAGCGCTGTATGGTGGAACGCGCTGCCTCACATCCTTTAAAAAGTACCTGGATGAGTACTTGGCACTCCATAACATTCAAGGCTATGGGCCAAGTGCTGGCAAGTGGGATTAGGTGGTCAGGCCAGGGTGTGATGACTTCAGCCAGGCTAATGAGGTTGGCTTGCTAGAGTATGAACTACCCAATGAGTCTCAGCTGTGGCTCAGTTGGTAGCACTCCTGCCTCTGAGCCAGAAGGTCATGTGTTCAAGTCCTGCTCCAGAAACAACAGCAGAAAAGTCCAGGCCGTCACTCCAGTTTACCGTATTATTGCCAGGGATTCAGGTTCGACTCCCGGCTTGGATTACTGTCTGTGTGGAATTTGCATGTTGTACCCGTGCCTGTGTGGGCTTCCTCCAGTTGCTCTGGTTTCCTCCCACAGTCTGAAAGATGTACCCAATGAGTCCTAATTGATGGTTAAATCAGGGAGCCTCATGCTCCCTATTTAAAGCAGGTGTGTCAGACTCCCAGCCTGCATTCAGCAGGGAGCAACTGGAGAGCTGGCTGTGTACAGATGTATGGTGTAAATAAAGTAACTTGGTGACGGGACTTTCGCCTCCGTGGAGTTATTACACAGGGCCTTTCATGCGTTGGTGCAGACTCGATGGGCCGAAGGGCCTCTTCTGCACTGTAGTATTCTGTGGTGGTAGACTGCCAGTGCTAACTACAGTTGCCAACCCTGGTTGAATGAATTTCTAGACATGATGGGCCGAAGGGCCTCTTTTTCTGCTGTAAAACTCTGGAGGTTTCATCACATGACCACCTGCCTTCCTCTGTTCTGCCTGATCACCCCAAGATCTATGCTCACAGTACCCCGCCTTGCCACACCAACTGAAAATGCAAAAGATATCCTTCATTACTCAAATGGATGATTCTTGGCTGTCAAGCAGTATTTTTATTCTCCGCCTCCAGCATTTTTATAACCAGCAAATTGAATTGTTCCAAGAAGATGACAAAAAAAAAAGCCCCCACCATTTTTCTTTCCACCATTTCTATGGCTTTTCTCCCGGGTTGCGTGAAGCAGCAACTTGAATATCGTCAATTCAATTTCCGAAGACTCAAGGCCAATCTCGAATGGTTGGCAACCCTCGGACAGCAGGGGATGTGTAACTTGACTCAGGCCTGCTACTGTAACCCAATATCTAAGCAGCAAGTTCCAAACATGCGCCAGGCTGGAAGATAAGACGCTTCCTCCAAAGTGACGAAAAAGATAATTACAGGGTGAGTCAGTCCACACCTCCACATTCCTGAATGTATTCCAGGGCAATAAAAAACAGTCCTTTGATTCTTGCTTATTAATTTAAAGATTGCATAAATTTATTCAACATGTTCCAAAGGGACCAGAAGCATTGAGCTGACATCACTGGATGAGTAATCCAAAGCCCTACTCTCATTATTCCTTAGCGTATCGTTTCACACACACACACACACACACACATTGTTCCATTTTGTCATGGAATCATAGAATCCTACAGTGCGGAAGGAGGCTATTCGGCCCATCGAGTCTGCGCCGACCACAATCCCACCCAGGCCCTATCCCCATGCCTCTATGCATTTACCCTAGCTAGTTCCCCCCTGACACTAAGGGGGAATAGTCGAATTTTGTCGAACAGTAGGGAAGTGGTGGAAGGGTCTCCAAGCTGATTTTCAGCCCTTTGAGCCACTTTGACTGCTCCTTCGGTGGACAACAAGTCCTGGCATTGGGCTTGAACCTGGAGCTTCTGGTCCAAAGGTAGGGACACTACCCACTGTGCCACAAGCCCCCCACCTGCTCTAATACCCAGCTGATGAAGGAGCGGCGCTCCGAAAGCTTGTGATTCCAAATAAACCTGTTGGACTTTAACCTGGTGTTGTGAGACTTCTTACTCTGCTCTAATATGCCAAGAGAGACAAGATAAAATTCCTTCATGGCAGCTGGGGTAATTTAAATTCAATTAAATTATTCAAACAAAGTCATCAAACTATTGGATTGCTTCAAAAGCTCATGTGGACTAATTATATTTCAGGTTCTTGGACACTTGACTTCAGGAATGAGAGACTTGGAAAGAAATTGCCATCCTTGCCTGGCCCGGCCTACATGTGAGTCCAGATGCATGGCAATGTGGTTGACTCTGACATGGCCTAAGTCACTCAGTTGTATTCAACTGAGCCACCATGTTCCCAAAAGCAATAATACCGGCATTGCTGTTGACACCCATATCCTGTGGATGATTTTTTCAAAAATGATGTTCCCAAGAGAATGTGAAAATGCCCTAAGGCCAATCATGTCTGCCACTTCAAAAGGCAATGTCCAATGTTTCCACCATGGGCTTTGCTCCACAAATTTAAACTCTGGCATGAATAGCCTCTGAGCCCTGAAAGCAAAATTCAGACTATTCATCTTTCCTATTCAACAGTATTTTTTAAAATTCATGGAATGTGGGTGTCGCTGGGTGGGCCAGCATTTGTCACCCACCCCTAATTGCCCTTGAACTGAATGGTTCGCTCGGCCATTGCAGAGGACAATTTTTTTTAAAGAGTCAACCACATTGCTGTGGATCTGGAGTCACATGTAGGCCAGACTGGGTAAGGACGGCAGATTTCCTTCCCCAAAGGAAATTAGTGAACCAGATGGGTTTTTATGGACAATCTGCTCTGTATGGACATTACCTTCTTGCTACCTTTCAGGATAAACCTACTTTACTCTAGGGGCGGCTCAGTGGTTAGCACTGCTGCCTCACAGCGCCAGGGACCTGGATTCGATTCCCGGCTTGGGTCACTGTCTGTGTGGAGTTTACACGTTGTCCCCGCGTCGGTGTAGGTTTCCTCCGGTTTCCTTCCACAGTCAGGTGGACTGGCCATGCTAAACTCTCCCTCGGTGTACCCGAACAGGCGCCGGAGTGTGGCGACTAGGGGATTTTCATAGTAACTTCATTGCAGTGTTAATGTAAGCCTACTTGTGACGAATAAACTTTAAACTCCTTACAGCAATCTGATTTAGCCAACAGTCCTTTTGATAAAAGTGTCTAATATTTGTATTGAGACACCCTGATAACCCCTCACTCCTGGCAGGCGTCTAACAAATGGTTAGACAGTGGGAATAATTACAATAGGAATCAGTAACTGCAGACGTGTTTCTCACCGTGTATCCCATGGCTTTCACCCCTATGTGAGACCAAAATACTATCACATAGGAATAAAAAGCCATAGGGCACAGCAGCGACTCTGTACACACCAGAACAGCAATTTGATCCACATGTGTTTGCGCTCAATAATCAATAATCAATATCCTCTGCTTGAACTGGGACTGGGGGGGAAGGTGGGGGCAGGAGTCCTCCCATATTTTCAAATGCAGGCACCAGAAGTTTCCGGACAAATGAATCTGTCTCAGTAATACCAGTCATGAACTCTCCGGATATGCAGTCACTTCTGATGAAGCAGAGTAAGAGGGTTTTGTGGTTCCCCAGACGGATGCACTCAAGTCTTTTAACTTGAATAGAGGCACTGCGGAAATCGGGACTGTCTGTCTACGTACATAAAGAGTCTGGTCAAACAATTCTCTTCGAAATGCTGTTCCCTTCAGAAATTCACGAGTTGTAACTGTGTGTGGGCTCGGTCGCAAAGCCTCGAGCTTGCCCTCACTTTTAATTAATGGCTGATCTGTATCTTAACTCCATCAACTTGCCTCGATTCCACAATCCTTCATAACCTTTGATCTTGGCCACATTGCCCGATTGGTGATCTGAAGATGATAAGGGGGATTGACAAAGTAAATGTGGAGAGGATGTTTCCTCTTGTGGGGCAATCTGGAACAAGAGGTTGTAGTGTTTGGATAAGGGGCAGATTTAAAACAGAGGTGAGGAGAAGTTACTTCTCTCAAAAGATCGTGAGTCTATGGAATTCACTACCCCAGAGCACAGTGGATGCTGGGGCATTGAGTAAGTTTAAGGAAGAGGTGGACAGATTTTTAATTAGTACGGGTTTTTAAGGGCGATGGTTACGGCACGGAGGCACAGTGGTTAGCACTGCTGCCTCACAGCTCCAGGGACCCTGGTTCGATTCCCGTCTTGGGTGACTGCGGGGGTTTCCTCCGGGTGTTCTGGTTTCCTCCCAAAGATGTGCGGGTTAGGTGCATTGGCCATGCTAAATTGCCCTTAATTTCCTGGGATGCGTAGGTTAGAGGGATTAGGAGGATAAATATGTGGGGTTACGGGGATAGGGTCTGGGTGGGATTGTTGTCGGTGCAAACTCAATGGGCCAAATGGCCTCCTTCTGCACTGTAAGGATTCTATTTCTATGAATGGGGCGGGAAAGTGGAGTTGAAGTTGAGATGAGATCAGTCATAATTATATTGAATGGCGGAGTAGGTTCAAGAGGCTGAATTGCCCACTCCTGGTCCTAGTTCTTATGATTCTTATGGTCATTCTTTATGGTTGCACCTACACAGTAAATCTTTGCAGGCCCAAAGACTATAAGTAACCATGGTAAGCAGTGGCCGGTTCTGTTCTGAGCCAACGTCCACCCATCTGCAGCAGATACCAGATAAAGAGCTAAATCCTCCCCCGTGTGCAGTGAGCCAATTTTAGCCTTTCTACCACCTCTCAATTCCGTCAGCGAATCAAAGATCAGAATTTCTATTTTATATGGATCAGCTCCACATTCATCTACCCATTAACACATCAAGGAAGCAATGAAAGGCTTTGCTGGTTAATTCAGAAACTTTTAAAAGGAGTTCAGGTTGTCCGCTGCAATAATAAATCACAGAACTAGTTGAAGAAAGAAAGACTTCCATTAAATACCTTCCACAACATCCAAAGTGATTTATAGTCAATTACTTGTGAAATGTAGTCACTGTTTTAAAAGAATGTAAGCCAGGATTTTTAGGATTGGAAGGTTTCCCTGCTGACTGTTCCCCAGACATTTAATGTTCCTCTAACATTACTGGCTGGAGGTCGGATTTCTCCCACCTCCCAGAGCTGCCAGAAGCTGCAGTGGGCAGGACAGCGATAACAAGCAGTTCCCCCCCCAGAGCCTAACTCCTGGGGGTTCAGGATCAGGTAGATTTTGTGGGTGGAGAGGGGAGGCAAAGCCTTGTGGGGGAGGAGGGAGGGGAGGGGTGGGAGGAGGTAGGGTGTTGGCGGGTGGTAGACAGACGGGTATTGGGGTGACCTGCGATGGCTAGACGTTATAGCGGGGGTGCTGCTCGATGTTAAGAGGGCTGTAGATGGAGCTGCAACCCCCCCCCCCCCCCCCCATTCCCTAAAACAGCACCCCCCCCTTCCACCCGCCCTTCCCACCCAAGGCCTGAAACTGATTTACTTTTTGGTTTCCCCCAGACTCCGGAGCTCCTCCCGCCAGTCTAACTGAGGCAGGGAGGGAAAAGGCCCTTAGATGGTGAATAACTGGCCACTCGAGGGCCTCAGTTGGGGCAAGGGGTGGCTGGCCAGACCAGGCCTCACCTGTCCCAGTGTGAGAGAGGGTAGGCAGGAGCCCCACCGAGAAAATTTACACTCCTCCCCCACCTACCAACCCCCTAACAGGGGAGCGTAAAATTCTGCCTTATTGTGACCTAGTTACACACAAGGTCCAGCAGTTATGAAAGTTACCAATGAAATGTTATTTTAATATGTTGCCTGAGGGATAAATATAACCAGGGGAGAGTCTTCCTGATCTTCTTCAAAAGAGCCATCATGGGGTCTTTTGTGTCCATATGAGGAAAGAGATGGGTTTAACATATGTGAAAGACGTCTAGACTGGGGTTTGTGCTCAAGGCTCTGGTGTGGGCCTCACAAGGTTTATTTATTTATTGGTGTCACAAGTAGGCTTACGTTAACACTGCAATGAAGTTACTGTGAAAATCCCCCAGTTGCCACACTCCGGTGCCTGTTCGGGTACACTGAGGGAGAATTTAGCATGGCCAGTGCACCTAAGCAGCACATCTTTCGAGCTGTAGGAGGAAACCGGACCAACCGGAGGAATCCCACACAGACGCGGGGAGAATGTGCAGACTCTGCACAGACAGTGACCCAAGCTGGGAATTGAACCCGGGTCCCTGGTGCTGGGAGGCAGCATAGAATCATAGAATCTAGAGTGCAGAAGGAGGCCATTTGGCCCATCCAGTCTGCACCAACCACAATCCCACCCAGGCCCTATCCCCGTAACCCCACATATTTACCCTCCTAGCCCCCCTGACACGAAGGGGCAATTTAGCATGGCCAATCCACCTAAGCAGCACATCTTTCGAACTGTGGGAGGAAACCGGAGCACCCGAAGGAAACCCATACAGACAGGGGGAGAGTGTGCAAACTCCACACAGACAGTGACCCGAGCTGCGAATCAAACCCGGCTCCCTGACGCTGGGAGGCAGCAGCGCTAACCACTGTGCTACTGGTTCAAACTCCGAGGTGACAGTGTCAGCAACTGAGCTATAGCTGGGGATCAGCTGATGGTGCAGATACTAACTGGCAGATTTCTCAGTCTCACCCAGATTCAAGAAAATTCTAAACCCGTCTACCATCCTGGATTCGTTGGCAGAATGCAGACGGGAATGTGAGAGAATAATGATTTTTCAAATCTGTCAACTAAGCTCTAATCGTGTCAAAATGGAGCTGACATTATCGACTTCTCGCTGTCTCATTTTAGTCTTTGATGAGGTGTCAGATCCAGCTGGAAATTTCTGACCTTCTGATGATAGACGTTGGCTTTCTCAGTCTCTGAGAATGAAAGATGTGAGTCTGCCTTTGGACGCGAGGGAGAAAACCAACTGACTCATTAAGCCTATCCCAGCCTGGCAATGATGACGCAAATCTACACACCGCTCACAAAACGTTCACTCAATCACCTTTGAGCGGCAAACAGCCAGAGGGAGAAAAAAAAAATTTGGTCTACCTTGGGATGAAAACATTCTTGGAAATTCCAGCCTGGCATTCTGAAAACAAGATGTGGAGATGCCGGCGTTGGACTGGGGTAAACACAGTAAGAAGTCTCACAACACCAGGTTAAAGTCCAACAGGTTTATTTGGTAGCACAAGCCACTAGCTTTCCGAACGCTGCTCCTTCATCATCCCCCTGATGAAGGAGCAGCGCTCGGAAAGCTAGTGGCTTGTGCTACCAAATAAACCTGTTGGACTTTAACCTGGTGTTGTGAGACTTCTTACATTCTGAAAACAATCCAGAGATTGGGTTAAAAAACTGCAGATGCTGGAATCTGAAACAAAACCAGAAAATCTCAGCTGGTCTGACGGCGCCTGTGGAGAGAGAATAGAGCCAACGTTTCGAGTCTGGATGACCCTTCGTCAGAGCTGGCCAGAGATTGGGTGACAAGACATCCAATTGTCCACCTGTTTTCTAGCTGTCAGTTTGGGCCTATACTCTCTGGAATTTAAAAGATGAGGGGAGATCAAATTGAGGTATTCAAGATGATAAAAGGTATGGATAAAATAGACATGGTGCGGATGCTTCCTCTTGTGGGGCATTCTAGGACAAGAGGTCATAGTCTTAGGATAAGGGGTAGAAAATTTAAGACAGAGTTGAGGAAAAACTACTTCTCCCAAAGGTTTGTGAATCTGTGGAATTCGCTGCCCCAAAGTGTGGTGGATGCTGGGACAGTGAGTAAATTTAAGGAGGAGTTAGACAGATTTTTAATTGGTAACGGGTTGAAGGGTTATGGGAAGAAGGCAGGAAAATGGGGATGAGGAGCGTATCAGCCATGATCGAATGGCAGAGCGGACTCGATGGGCCAAACAGCCTAATTCTGCTCCTATATCTGATGAACTTATGAACTGTCAGTTTATTGGTCAGAGTCAGTGAAGACTCTGTATTTGGATTTTTCCATAAAGTAACATTTAGCTTCTAATTTATTCACTGCTTCTTATAAAAGCACAGGTCCTGGCAGGATCACTGATATCTTGCTTAAGTAGCCATTCTTCAAGTTGTAAGCTCAGGCTAGTGAGTGTGTGCAGGCTGGTTCACCCTGGGCATCATAGAAATCATAGAAACCCTACAGAAAGAGGCCATTCGGCCCATCGAGTCTGCACCGACCACAATCCCACCCAGGCCCTACCCCCATATCCCTACATATTTTACCCACTAATCCCTCTAACCTACGCATCGCAGGACACTAAGGGGCAATTTAAGCATGGCCAATCAACCTAACCCGCACATCTTTGGACTGTGGGAGGAAACCGGAGCACCCGGAGGAAACCCACGCAGACACGAGGAGAACGTGCAAACTCCACACAGACAGTGACCTAAGCCGGGAATCGAACCCAGGTCCCTGGAGCTGTGAAGCAGCAGTGCTAACCACTGTGCTACCGTGCCGCCCATCAGAGCTAAGTTTAACCCTGTGCGCAAGCAGCATCCCCGCATATGTACTTCCGATCAGAGATCACTGACCACACATTAGGGGCAGAGACCCAGCCTGTTTCCTCCCCTTTGTCCGCAGTGATATAGCAGGATACCTGGAGGGTGTCACATTCCAGCATGGACTAGCTAACAGAGTCAGAGGGGGAAAGGCAGAAATTATTTTTCGGGGAAACTCTCAAAAATGTAACTAAAATGTTAAAAATATAGTCAGGTTGTAATGAAATGCTGGAATATATACCCAGATCACATCCTGTGCCAATCACAGAATCCTACAGTGCAGAAGGAGGCCATTTGGCCCATTGAGTCTGCACCGACCACAATCCCACCCAGGCCCTATCCCCATAACCCCATGCATTTACCCCAGCTAGTTCCCCTGACACTAAGGGTCAATCTAATGCAGGCTATGTGGACATATATTTGCACAGCACCAGG
This sequence comes from Mustelus asterias, assembly GCF_964213995.1. Classification (NCBI taxonomy): domain Eukaryota; kingdom Metazoa; phylum Chordata; class Chondrichthyes; order Carcharhiniformes; family Triakidae; genus Mustelus; species Mustelus asterias. Next base: position 7,228,706 of record NC_135825.1, on the reverse strand, counting down.
GACTTGGGTTCAATTCTAATCTTGGGTCACTGTCTGTGTGGAGTTTGCACGTTCTCCCCGTGTCTGTGTGGGTTTCTTCCGGTTTCCTCCCACAGTCCAAAGATGTGTGGGTTAGATGGATTGGCCATGCCTGGCCAAGAGATAGCTGAGGAAATTGTGGAGGCATTGGTGGTGATCCTTCAGGAATCACTGGAAGCAGGGGGCGGGGGGGAGGTACCAGAGGACTGGAAAGTAGCTAATGTAACACCACTGTTTAAGGAGGGTGGAAGGTAGCAGACAGGAAATTACAGGCCGGCTAGCCTGACTTCGGTCATTGGCAAGATTTTAGAGTCCATTATGAAAGATGAGATCGCAGAGTGCTTGGAAGTGCATAATAAAATAGGACTGAGTCAGCACGACTTTGTCAAGGGGAGGTCATGTCTGACAAATCTGTTAGAGTTCTTTGAGGAGGCAACAGTGGATGTGATTTATTTAGATTTCCAGAAGGCCTTTGACAAGGTGCCGCATAGGAGACTTAAATAAGTTAAGTGCCCATGGTGTTAAGGGTAAGATCCTGGCATGGATAGAGGATTGGCTGACTGGTAGAAGACAGAGAGTGGGGATAAAGGGTTCTTTTTCAGGATGGCAGCTGGTGACTAGTGGCGTGCCTCAGGGGTCAGTGCTGGGACCACAACTTTTCACAATATACATTAACGATTTGGAGGAAGGAACTGAAGGCACTGTTGCTAAGTTTGCAGATGATACAAAGATATGTAGAGGGACAGGTTGTATTGAGGAAGCAGGGGAGCTGCAGAAAGACTTGGAAAGGTTAGGAGAGTGGGCAAAGAAGTGGCAGATGGAATACAATGTGGAAAAGTGTGAGGTTATGCACTTTGGAAAGAGGAATGGAGGCATAGACTATTTTCTAAATGGGAAATTGCTTAAGAAATCAGAAACACAAAGGGACTTGGGAATTATTGTTCAAGATTCTCTTAAGGTTAACGTGCAGGTTCAGTCAGCAGTGAGGAAGGCAAATGCAATGTTAGCATTCATGTCGAGAGGGTTAGAATACAAGAGCAGGGATGTATTTCTGAGGCTGTATGAGGCTCTGGTCAGACCCCAATTGGAGTATTGTGAGCAGTTTTGGGCCCCATATCTAAGGAAGGATGCGCTGGCCTTGGAAAGAGTCCAGAGGAGGTTCACAAGAATGATCCCTAGAATGAAGAGCTTGTGGTATGAGGAACGGTTGAGGACTCTGGGTCTGTACTTGTGTGAGTTTAGGAGGTTGAGGGGGGGCTTCTTATTGAAACTTACAGGATACTGTGAGGCCTGGGTAGATATCTGTGGAACTCGTTGCCGCAGAAGGCTGTGGAGGCCAGGTCATTGAGTGTCTTTAAGACAGAGATAGATAGGTTCTTGATTAATAAGGGGATCAGGGGTTATGGAGAAAAGGCAGGAGAATGGGGATGAGAAAAATATCAGCCATGATTGCATGGCGGAGTTGATCCGATGGGCCGAGTGGCCTAATATTGCTCCTATGTCTTATGGTCTTATGCTAAATTGCCCCTTAGTGTCCCAGGATGCATGGGTTAAGGGGATTAGCGATGTAAATATGTGTGGCTACGGGGATGGGGTCTGGCCAGGATGCTCTGTTGGAGAGTTGGTGCAGTTACAATGGGTTGAGTGGCCTCCTTCTGATCTGAGGGGATTCTATGAAATCTGATATAGTTATTTGAGGACCTGCATTTGGTTCAAACTCACACTTTGCCACTTTCAGGTGCCAGACTTGCCTCACTGGTAGGACTCTCACCCTTGAGTCAGTGGGTCAAGGATTTGAGATCCACTCCAAATAATTTATTAGACAAGTTTGGAAATTGCCCCCGATATCTCTGAATCAATACCCAAGACAGGGCGATCTCATCACTTATTTCACTGGCAGTTTATTTGAGCTTGCTGTGCACAGATTAGGCTGCCTACAACAGTGACTATACTACAAACACATTTCACTGTTTGCAAAGTGCTTTGGGGTGTCCCAAGGTGTGAATGGGGTTGTATGAAAGTGAATCTTTCCCTTGGCCACTCCACCCTCCCCAATCGCTGATGAAGGTGCATAGCAATGAACAAATGCAACAAATACAAGCCAATAGGCCTGACCCATAGGGAAGCATCAAGGCACTCAGTCCATTCCGACTGGTGGCCACAGGAGATAGCTGTGTGCAGCTCTTTGGATACTGTTGCTCTGTTGGGGGAAGGGACGTGATGACAACAGGCACAGTCGATACAGGGGACAGTCACGTCTATACAGGCAGGTCTCAGACAGCAATATTCCTTATCTACCTTCCTGATATTGAACCTATGGCTACAGCCAGCAAGGCAGAGCCTTCCAACCGTTTCGAGCTGCAGACCCCTACTGACCTCCCAAGAGCATCAGGGAGCCCCAAACAATGCCAACGCCCCTTTTTTTTGCTGCAAAATAGATGCAAACATAGAAATCAAACAGAAACAAGTCTGTTCTATCTATTGCTGTGCATATATTAGGAATTAGGAAGAGACAAACAGTCACACATACATTCACCAGCCCCCTAATGCTAACTCTTAACCAAGCTCTCTCCCAGGGTCCCTTATCATTAACATGTCGTAGCCACTTTAGGAGTGGGAAATATGGTAATAATTTAAGAAGTTCTTTCATTACAAAATTCTTAATTCTTACCTTTGGTCATTTTCACTGGAATGGTGCTGATTCTCTTAATGGACAACCTCCACCCCCCCCACCACCCCCCCCCCCCCCCCCAACTATCCCCCCCCGCCCCACGCAGACACACAGACACAGACACACACACACACACACACACAGATACATACCCATACACACACCCCTATCTCACACACATACACACACACCCCCTATCACACACACACATGCTCACTCACACATTCTCACTGACATACAGACACACACACACTCCTCTCTCTCACACACACACACACACACCCCTCTCTCTCACACACACACACACACCCCTCTCTCTCACACACACACACACACACCCCTCTCTCTCACACTCACACACTCTCACACACACACACCCCTCCTCATACAAACACACACACACCCTCCTCATACACTCTCCCTTTTCTCACATACACACTCACCCCTCTCTCTCACACACACACACGCACACACTCACACACAAACACCCTCCTCACTCACACACCTCCTCTCACACACACACACTCACACACACACACACACACACTTACACACCCCTCCTCATACACTCACCCTTTTCTCACACACGCACACACTCACACACACACTCACACACACACAAACACCCTCCTCACTCACACACACTCACACACCTCCTCTCACACACACACCTCCTCACACACAAACACCCTCCTCACACACACCCTCCTCACACACACACACACCTCCTCACACACAAACACCCTCCTCACTCACACACACACACACACACACACACACACACCTCTCCTCACACACATGCCTCTTCTTTCTGAAGAAACATGGATTTTTTTTTTGTCTGTGATTTCCTCTGGCACAGAGTTCACAATCTCAGCTCAGCCAATGGATATCAGCCATGGGTCAGTGGGTAGCAACTCTTACCTCTGTGTGATCTGAAATCCAACTGCAGAGAATTGAGTGCGTCACCTCGGCTAACACTCCCCCGTGCAGCATTCAGGGAATGCTGCCTGTCAGTGCTGCCATCTTCCAGCTGAGATGTCCCCATTTTACCCACTCTGTGAGACATAACAGAGCCCGACAGCAACTTGTTGAAGAAGAGCAGGGCTTCGGGTTAGGGTTAGGGTTAGGGTTCGGGTTCGAGTTCTCCCCGCTGTCCGGGCTAATACCTAATCTCCCAGTCAGCATCAGTAAAAACAGATTACCTGGGTCTTTATCACATTGTTGTTTGTGGGAGTTACTGTGAGCAAATTAATTGCTGCACTTCCCACATTCCAAGTGTACTTCACTGGCCGGAGAGCGGCTTTGGTGTGATCTGAGGACATGAAAAATATCCCATGAATCGGACTCTTTCTTTCTCTTCCGGATGGGGAGGATAAAATCATGGCCAGGCAGAAACGGGGGAGCCGGGGGAAGAAATATCAGTGGGACGAGGTCACCCAGCAACCCCGTTGGCGACAGTCAATGGCCCAAGGTTACAAATAGGAATTGACCCATCGTGGAGAGGTTTGGACCGCTGGCAAGAACTAAATGCACACTGCTGAAAACAATCAACCTTAAACCTCTTTAAACGAATGAAATTAAAATGGAAAAATAAAGAGGCGTTCGTAAATAAGTCGATTGCCCAACAGCCAATTTCGCCAATGATCTGAGGGCAATGGTTAAAAAGAAAAATCCCCTCTGTTGTAGCACGGGCACCTCTGCCGGTCCCACACGTTTGATTTTAACCTACCCCAGTCTTTGCCAAGCCCCAGATTTTGTAAAGCCCGCAGAACAAAAGGATCTTTTGATTACAAAGCGTTTCTGGTCTGCGGAGCAGAAAACCCTTGTATATCCTTCACTGGCTCTGCACGGGCTGCTGGAGAGAGTATTGCAGAAGCATCCTGCTGGCACATTGATACTGGACTCCTGCAATAATGGCAGTTCCCTGAGATTAAATATAAACACTGCAGTGTAGGAGAGCTCCGTTATTAGTTGGCACGCAGATCTATACTGCCATCGTTCACAGTGACTGCACACATTCTCTTCCCCTTTCCTAATTAACCAAATCACTATTTATCTTCTCTGTATTTCTGGTCATGCAGAAACATTACAATGCCACACAAATTTAATCTTAACGTGATCCTGTTGCAGTGTGTCTTGACGAAGCTAATAGGCTTTACAAGACAGACTCGCCGCTTATTCATTTGTTTTTGTTCCCAGAGTCGGAGTGGCTGAGAGATCAGTTCGAGATGGATGATTAGTGTACATATTGACTCGCTCCCAAGTTACAGTGCATTCCTACTGAAGGTGGGGGTGGTGGGAGAAGCAGGGAGGGTTGAAGAGGTTTGGGAGGCGAGAGGGTCAAGCTTACTTATCAAAGTAAAGATTAACATTCCAGACACACACAAGCCAGAGGAAACATAGACCGTGTAAGCACAGCCAGCACTGAAGCACTCTCTTCTGGATAATTCCTTTTAAAATATTCTTTCACGGGATGTGGTGGGGACAGCATTTGCCCAACTCTAATTTCCCTTGACCCAAAGGCAGCCAGATTCAGAGAATCTCCACAGTGCAGAAAGAGGCCATTCAGCCCACTTGGGTCTGCACTAACTCTCCGAAAGAGCATCTTACCCAGGATCAACCTCACCCCCCCCTCAACCTATCCCCAAAACCCCACACATTTAGCATGGCCAATCCACCTAACCTGTTCATCATTGGACCGTGGGAGGAAACCGGAGCACCCGGAGGAAACCCATGCAGACACGGGGAGAACGTGCAAACTCCACACAGACAGTGACCCAAGGTCGGAATCGAACTCGGGCCCCTGGCGCTGTGAGGCAGCAGCACTAACCACTGTCCTGCCAGAAACAGTTACACACCCTCCCATTGTCCTGACCAACATTCAAAAATTAAAATATTTTGCTTTGCCAAGTTTTCCTTTTTTTTGGAATTTAGTTCATGCCCCTCAGGAAGGTGGCCGCTCAGCTCACTGGGGCAGATTCTCTGCGCTCCCCGCGACGTGTTTCTCGCGGCGGGGGAGCGGACGGAGCTTCTGGTCCTGCCGCTGTCAAAGGGATTTCTCATCGGCTCCACCCCATGCCACCGGGAAACCCCATGACGGGGGAAGCCCCATCGGTGGGACCGGGAAGAGCCTACCAGCGGGAATAGCCGGAAAGTTCCAGCCATTGTGACTGTGCCAGCTCTTTGAAAGAGCTATCCAATTGGTGCCATCATAGGTTAGGAGATCACATAAGGCCATTTGGCCCATCCGGTTTGTACCAGCTCTTCCAACTGCAGTTCAATTAGTCTCACTTACCCCCACTTTTACCCCATTTTGCTACCATTATCCCCCCCTCCGCACCCCCCCTCCCCCACTGCCCGGTGAAGTGCCTAATTGGCACATGATGTGACGGAGATTCCTGAGAACAGGTATCACTGGGCTCTTGCCAGCTCTCCAGACAAAGGGTGGCACGGTAGCACAGTGGTTAGCAATGCTGCTTCACAGCTCCAGGGACCTGGGTTCGATTCCCGGCTTGGGTCACTGTCTGTGTGGAGTTTGCACATTCTCCTTGTGTCTGCATGGGTTTCCTCCGGGTGCTCCGGTTTCCTCCCACAGTCCAAAGATGTGCGGGTTAGGTTGATTGGCCATGCTAAAATTGCCCTTAGTGTCCTGGGATGCGTAGGTTAGAGGGATTAGTGGGTAAATATGTAGGGATATGGGGGTAGGGCCTGGGTGGGATTGTGGTTGGTGCAGACTCGATGGGCTGAATGGCCTCTTTCTGTGCTGTAAGATTTCTAAGTAATGTAGGTGACAGAGGTCGCACCTGTTGTTTGGAGAGCTTTACATTAAATTCCACCCTTTGTCTCCCATATCCTTCTTGTTCTTTGATTCCCCACATCAAGGCCTTTGGTGTTTCCTTCAAAAATCACTGCTGCTATTTCACCCTGAATTGCTTTGGACGTTCTCTCTCTTGTGAGACCATTTGTATTTGTCTGTCACATTAATGTATAGATGTGTATGTCTGAATGTGTTCCTCCTCCATTCTGTTCTCCTTCATTCCCAGTTAATATCTTCCCGTTTGACCAAAGATCCCTATTCCGTTCTATTTAACGATGTGGCCTGACCCCCTGAGAGTTTCTCCTGTGAAAATGGGTCCAAAAAATCTGGAATGTTTACGTTCCATTTGCTGAGGGTCACCACTAACCCCATGCATTTACCCGAGCTGGTCCCCCCGACACTAAGGAGCAATTTAGCCTGGGCCAATCAACCTCACCCGCACATCTTTAGACTGTGGGAGGAAACCGGAGCACCCGGAGGAAACCCACACAGACACGAGGAGAATGTGCAAACTCCACACAGACAGTGACCCAGGCCAGGAATTGAAGCCGGGTGGGTCCCTGACGTTGTGAGGCAGCAGTGCTAACCACTGTGCCACCGTGCCGCCCCAGAATGATGTAAAGGCAACGTACTCTATGAGAACAAGTTGCTTTTAATCTCTGAAGAATTAAAAAAAATGAGGGATGATCGAATGTTAAAAGGATTCGACGGAAGCTATTTCATCTGTGGGTGGGGTGGGGGGGGGGGTGGGGGGTGGGGGGGAAGGGCTGGAAATCAAGGACAAGGGGTTTAATCAGACGAAGGTACTACTCTTTTCACACACTGGCCATCGGTACAGGGCAGACTAGAGGGCTGAATAGAAAAACAGCATGACCTGCGGAGGTGTGCCATAGACTCTGTGTTGATGGACTGAGGTCAGATCAATGGTCTCTGTCCAAGCTCAATGTTGAGGGACTCAGTCCCACCTGTCAGTCGCCTGCCCCCTGCAGTTGGGTCTCTGCACTGCACCCAGGGGGCCCAAATGACCCGTAGACAAAGCCAACCCTGAATGGGAGAGCAAAGTGGTACATAGATGCTCTCCTCCTACCCAAACAAAAATAAATGCTAAGTCTACAATGAGCCTGGAGATTGTTGCTGTGCTGTTACAGGATAATACTGGAAAGCGGAGCACCTGATTGTGCAGTGTAAAGAGGAAGCTTTGTCTCTCTGTCACCACAGTAAGAAGTGAATTATGTTTGAGATTTGCTGTAACAGAGCTCGTACTGTCTGAGTGTCCCTTTGTACCTGTCCAGACGGATTATGGGATTCCAGTATGCTGCATTTTTCCAGACAGGTACATTTCACAATACAGGATACTTAATGTCTTGCTGCACCCTTATCTTCCTGAAACAACAAGGACGACTTCAGAAATTCTTGGATCTCCACAGAGCTCTGGTGAAAAGATGAATTCATCCCGTTCATCGGAACTCTGCCAGATTAGCTAACTCTGGTATTTGCTTGATGGGCACATAAAGAGCTGCCCCTTCTATTCTCGTCTGGCAGACACTAAAGCTGCTTTTAAATCAGGAGAGAGATAATTACAGCCCGATTCCTGACACATAGGTTTTGTGTAATGGGGTGTCAACCCTCAAATTTAACTGGCTGGGTTCAATAAGCTTGCCGAAAAAACCCCAGTATAACAGGGAAATAAGAACACTGATACCAACTGGGTGGCACGGCGGCATAGTGGTTAGCACTGCTGCCTCACAGGGCTAGGGTCCTGGGTTCGATTCTCAGCTTGGGTCCTGTCGGTCTGAAGTTTGGATGTTCTTCCTGTGTCTGTGTGGGTTTTTTCTGGGTGCTCCAGTTTCCTCCCACAGTCTGAAAGACGTGCTGGTTAGGGGTGTTGACCCAAACAGGTGCCGGAATGTGGCAACAAGGAGAATTTCCACAGTAACTTCATTGCAGTGTCAATGTACGCCTTACTTGTGACATTAATTACTTTATTTCTGTTCTTTTATTTTTAATTTTCCATTTTCCCCGTATCTACGTGGGTTTCCTCCCACAGTCCACGGGTTAGGCTGATTGGCCGTGCTAAATTTCCCCTTAGTATCAGGGAGACTAGCTAGGGGAAATGCGTGGGGTTGTGAGGATAAGGACCTGGATGGGATTGTGGTCGGTGCAGACTCGATGGGCTGAATGGCCTTCTTCTGCACTGTAGGATTCTATGATAAGAATGTTTAAATGAACTGATGTATACTGACATAAATTAGTGGGGAGGCAGTGGCACAATGACATTGTCACTGGACTAGCAATCCCAGAGATCCAGGGTAATGCTCTGGGGGTCTGGGTTCGAATCCCACCACGGCAGATGGTGAAATTTGAATTCAATAAAAATCTGGAATTAAATCTGATGACCATGAAACCATCGTCAATTGTCGGAAATACCCATCTGGTTCACTAATGTCCTTTAGGGAATGAAATCTGCTGTCCTTACCTGGTCTGGCCTACATGTGAGTCCAGAGCCACAGCAATGTGGTTGACTCTCAACTGCCCTCTGAAATGGAGGGCAGTTAGGGAGGGGCAATAAATCCTGCCCCAGCCAGCGATGCCCATATCCCATAAAATGGAACACCAGTAAAACAGGGGAATGAGAATACTGATCCGAAATGTTTTGTCCTGCTGGGTGGGAAAGCTAATAGAAGCGCATCTTTATGCTGGCCGGGCCTTCCAGACTCAATGAGTTTACTTGGGAGTTGCTGGTACTTACATGGAATCCTTACCTCAGTCTCCGGATGTTATCCGTGGCTCAGTGTGCACCACTCTCACCAGTCAAGGTTGTGAGTCCAAGTCCCACTCCAGAGACTTGAGCGCGTAATCTCAATCAACAATGTACTGTCGCACATTGGGAGTGCATTACTGTCTTTCGCAAGAGAAAGTGAACCAAGGCCCCAGTGCCCCTTCCAGAGGGATGTGTGAAAGATCCCACATCACTGTTTCACCGTAGATTTCTCCTCAGTGTGACGGCTAATTGTAATGATTTCAATCAGGCCATTGAGGTCGGCCTATTGGAATATGAACTCCCTGATTAAGGAGTCAATGATCGCCAATCAGGGAGTCTTTTCCTTGTAGTTAACTGGGAGTGTCAGTTCCTCTGGCACTCCCAAAGGTAGGCTACTGACTGCGAGCACTCTGTGTACTGCTGTGGGAATTGTAAATAAAGGTGAAGGGACTTCTGCCTCTGAAAACTTATTACAGTAATATCTATCCCTTAATCAACATCGCACAAACGGATTATCCGGTCATCACCACATTGTTGCTTGTGGGATCTTGCTGTGCACAAATTTTGTTTAAAGCAGATTTACAGTTTGATTAAACTAACTCAGCTTCTGACAATGGGATTTGTTTTCTTGTTGCTGGCACTGGGACAACCTAAACAGACAAATGACTTTTAAAAGAAAAATGCATATGCTTATGCTACCTTCAGGCAAGTTCAGTCCCTTCCCTGTATGGTCACGGTACTTTGAAGTTAATCAGTTACTTTCCCCTCAGCACAGGCTGGTAGCATTAGGTCCCATTGTCACTCACGCTACTCTCTGTCCGAGCAAAGAGTGAGATCAGTTTTGTCAAAACATCCATGAAAGTAGCTGCTTCCACGATCAGTCACACTTCCAAGAAAATTCCTTTTGAACACAGGTTTAATTAACCAATAAAATAAAAGCAAATTACTGCGGATGCCGGAATCTGAAACCAAAAGAGAAAATGCTGGAAAATCTCAGCAGGTCTGGCAGCATCTGTAAGGAGAGAAAAGAGCTGACGTTCCGAGTCCAGTTGACCCTTTGTCAAAACTAGATGTTTCAAAGCTTTGACAAAGGATCATCTGGACTCGAAACGTCAGCTCTTTTCTCTCCTGACAGATGTTGCCAGACCTGCTGAGATTTTCCAGCGCTTTCTCTTTTGGTTTAATTAACCAATCGGCCACTGCAATCAGGATATGTCAAAGAACACAATTCTGTCAGGGAAGCCATGATGTGGAGATGCCGGCGTTGGACTGGGGTGGGGCACTGTAAGAAGTCTCACAACACTAGGTTAAAGTCCAACAGGTTTATTTGGAATCACGAGCTTTCGGAGCGCTGCCCCTTCATCAGGTAAGGGATGAAGTAAACTCCCAAGTAGACTCACCTGATGAAGGAGCGGTGCTCCGAAAGCTTATGATACCAAATAAACCTGTTGGACTTTAACCTGGTGTTGTGAGACTACTTACCATCAGGGGAATCTGCAAGAAAAGAGGAATTCCACTGATCGACATTCACCAAAAAAAAACAAACAGGTGGTATTGTAGGCAGTGAGGAAGGTTATCAAAAATTGCAGCAGGATCTTAATCAGCTGGGGAAGTGGACCGAGAAATGGCAAATTGAGTTCAATACAGATAAGTTGAGGTATTGCACTTTGGAAAGTCAAATCAGGGTAGGACATTCACGGCAAATGGTAGGACCTTAGGGAATATCGTGGAACAGATAGGATAGACAGGAGTTCAGGTGTACAGTTCTCTAAAGGTGGAGTCACAGGGCAGTAAACAAGGCTTTTGGCATGCTGGCCTTCATCAGTCAGGGCACTGAGTATAGATAGAAGTTGGGAAGTTATGTTGCAGTTGTATAGGACGTTGATGAGGCCGCACCTGGAGTATTGGTTTTGGTCGCCTTGCTGTAGGAAAGATGTTATCAAACTGGAGAGAGTGCAGAAGAGATTTACAGGGATGTTGCCAGGACTCAAGGGATTGAGTTATAGAGAGAGATTGGACAGGCTGGGACTTTTTCCTTTGGAGCATAGGGGACTGAGGAGTGATCTTATTGAGGTGTATAAGATCATGAGAGGCATGGATAGGGTGAATGCACTTAGTCTTTTTCCCAGGGTTGGGGAATTGAGAACTAGGGGGCATTTAAGAGGGGAAAGAATTAATGGGAACCTGAGAAGCAACTTTTTTACACAGAGGGTGGTACGTGTGTGGAATGAGCTGCCGGAGGAAGTGGTTGAGGCAGGGACATTGACAACATTTAAAAGGCATTTGGACAGATACATGGATAGGAAAGGTTTAGAGGGATATGGGCCAAATGCAGGCAAATGGGGTTAGCTTAGATGGGCATTTTGGTCAGCATGGACCAGTTTGGGCCGAAGGGCCTGTCTCTGTGCCGTAGATTCTATGATTCAAATGGTTTCAGCCCAATTAATCTCTAACCATTTCCTATCACTTAGCTCCATACACTGACTAATACTTTCTTATTATTCTACTGTGTAACCTTCACACCATCAGCTGCCCCTGCCATATAACCAGCAGTTCTTAATGCAATCTACTCGTCCAATTTGCCTGATCTCAATATAACCATCTTGCTGCACTGTGACTCTATAATAATCTTCCTCCTCCTTCAGGTGCCGTGCCCGAAGGTGTCATTGGCAGCCGTGGACTTCCATAGGATTGGTCCATTATTATGGTTGTGCTGCGGTGGTTTGCCGTTGCCTTCTGCAGTATGGCTGATCAGGAATCTATCCCGCTCTCATCACCGGCTATCAGGCACAATGGAACTATTTACAGAATCATAGAATCATACAGTACAGAAGAGGCCCCTCGGCCCATCGAGTCTGCACTGACACGTGTGAAACTCCTGACCTCCCGCCTAATCCCACTTACCAGCACTTGGCCCTTAGCCTTGAATGGTATGACATGTGGATAATCAACCTGTTTGGCCACTTAATGCACACAGCTTGCATGGCCATCAAGTCCTGGAGTGGGACTTGAACCCAGAGCTTCTAGCCCAGAGGTAGGATTGCTGCTACTGTCTCTTCTATAACAAGCCACAGCTCTTAAATGGCTACCTTCCACTTAAAGTTCTCTGTTCATTGTCCATTCCCCACATGAGAACAGTAACTACACCAAAAGGTACTTTATTGGGTCTTGTGTTTTGAGACATCTAGTGGTCATGAAAGGTGATAAATAAATGTAAGATCAATCTTTCTTTTATTGTGTTATGTTTAATCAACTATTCCCTTTGCTTTGTTTAACCCATTTTTCCTAACTTGTACTGTCAATATAATCCTCTTTCCAACATTATGTAGGGGAAAGTCCAAAGATGTGTGGGTTAGGTGGTCATGCTAAATTGTCTTAGTATCAGGGGGATTAGCAGGGTAAATACATGGGGTTACGGGGATAAGGTGGGATTGTTATCAGTGCAGACTGGATGGGCTGAATGGTCTCCTTCTGCACTGTGGGATTCTATGATTCTATGAAATGTTCCCATTTCCATTAAGTATTGTCTGCCAAGCTCTTTTATTACTTACTATATACCCCACCTCTACGTGGCCATTATTGCTTAGCATGTTATGTATCCATTCTGTATGGTCTGCATTCCCCTCTTTGTATATCCCAATTGCATTGTCTACCCAGCTCTCATTCACACCCTCTGAATAGCCACAGTTGCGCCCTTTACAAAACCATTGTACACCTTTCACTGTTCTGTAACTCCTATTTCATCTACTGTGCCTCATGTGTGCCCTGGGAGAATGGCGTTCGGGGACTTGTATCAGGATGACATCTGAGCCTCCCTGAAATCCCAGTGAGCAAAGGCACCAGCCAACAAAGTCCCAGATCAAACAGAACAGAGCTTTCATCCTCAAGTGATGTTGAGTTAACCATTCCAATGCAATTAGGGTGTCATATACATTGACTACAGTTTTCCTGGCTTTGGGAGGAGAGGTTAGGAGAACATAGGAATTGCTACATGGAAGAAGGTCTAGTGCACTGTCTGTCATTGATAAAGGAGTGATTGACTATGTTGCTTAAGGCATTTGCAGATGGATATATATATATATATATTACATATAGGTGGAATGAATGGGCATAAATCTGGCAGATGGACTGTAATGTGGGATAATGCGAAGTTGTTTCCTTTGGCAGGAAGAGTAAAGAAACAGGGTTATTACTTCAACCGAGAACGAGTGCAGAATTTTGAGGTGCAGAGGGATCTCGGTGTCCTACTGCATGAGTTACAAAAAGTTAGTATGCAGTTACAGCATGTAGCCAAGAGGCTAATGGAATGTTATCCTTTATTAGGAGAGAAATTGGACATAAAAGTAAGGAGCGAAAACAGAAAATGCTGGAAAATCTCAGCAGGTCTGACAGCATCTGTGGAGAGAGAATAGAGCCAATGTTCCGAGTATGGTGTGCTATGAAGACCCCCCCCAAGTGTGAAAAATGATTCAAAATTCATCTAATTCAACTAAAACTAACCTTTATCTTCAGCTTTTTGGTCAGCACCTACCTACAAGACCCGATGAATCTCAGACCTCCCGCACGTGCGCGGTTTGGATTTTTAACGCTGGTCAGGCCCATGCACATTGACCAATGGGATTTGGAGGTGAAGACAAAAGTCCCCACGCGCCCGCGCAAAAATCCAAAACTCAAAACAGGCGCAAAATCCCCGGGAGAAGCGAGAGAGAGACAGGGAGAGGTTAAAAAAAAAACACAGACAAGAGGACAGGAAGAAGCTAGAAACAAAGTTCCCAGTAATGGAAGAAGGCAGAAAAAATAGAAGGTGTGCCCCGAAGTTTTTTCTATCGAATCATTGGGCAGAATTTTACCAGCACCTCCGCACGATCCCGTTCAAGGCCAATGGAGAATGCCATTCTCCGAGCTTCGCCCGCCCCCAGAATCGGGCGGGCGTGCCGGTAAAATTCTGGCCATAGAATCGACAGTGCAGAAGGAAGGCCATTCGGCCCATCGAGTCTGCACTGACAACAGTCCCACCCAGGTTCTATTCCCATAACCCCACATATTTCCCCTGACACTAAAGGGCAATTTAGCATGGCCAACGAACCTAACCCGCACATCTTTGGACTGTGGAAGGAAACCCATGCAGACATGGGGAGAACGTGCAAACGCCACACAGAAAGTCACCCGAGGTCGGAATTGAACCTGGGTCCCTGGCGCTGTGAGGCAGCAATGCTAACCAATGTGCCACCCGTGCCGCCCCAACTTCCACCTGCAGCTCGGGAGGGAAAGTTGGGGAGGAGTGAGGTGGGAGCTGGGGTCACAAAACAGTAAAATGCAATTTGGACCTTTCTCTCATCGGTGAAGGCAGGATTGTTCTGCTTTAGAGCGGAGAAGATTATCAGAAGACACAATGGAGCTGTTCAAAATTAGGAAAGGGTTTGATGAAAGCAAATGAGGAGAAAATGTTTCCACTAGCAGCAGAACCGGTAACCAGAAGATGCAGGTTTAAGATAATTGGTAAAAGAACCAAGAGATGAGGAGAATTTTTTTTTCCCCTCTCACACAGAGAGTTGTTGTGATCTGGAATGCGCTCCCTGGAAAGGCTGTGCATGCCAGATTCAATAGCTACTTGCTGAAGAGAATTAGGTACAAGCTTGAAAGAGAAAAGGTTGCAGAGCTCTGGGAAAAGAGCATGGGGGGTGGGGGGCGGATAGGATTGGGACTAATTGGATAGATCTTTCAAAGGGCCGGCACAGCTTCAGTGGGTCTGAATGGCCTCCTCACTCTCGGCAGAATTCTACGACTCCGTTCCAACCTCTTTACTCAGACTGGCGTCTCAAAACATCCATCAGCTGACAACTTGCCCTTTCTGGAGAAATCCTTGTGAATTTCTGAAGGATCTTACTCACTGTCATGGGCGATACATTCAGTTTGGACCAGGATTAGGCCTCCCAGTTACACAACACACAAAATGTAATTAAGTCAATTAATTAAAAGACTGGGTGGGGAGTGGGGGGGGGGAGGTTTGGAGCATGGAAAGAAAGCAGGAGCTGTGCTTCTGGTTTGCTACAATCATCTTGCGTTCCTCCCACTTGACCTGATCTTTAAATGTATTTATCAAGCGCAAATTAATGCAGACTTTTAATAATTTTAATTGAATTGTCCATCTCATTTTCTTATTCATTATCTCTTAATTAGCTGCCCAAATATACGCACATCATTTTTTTTAAAAAACGTTTAGGCATAAAGAGACTCACTTTGTCTTGAAGCTTACTAACAGCAAGAAAACTGGCCTCTCCGTCACACTACTAAGCTGCTAACAAGCCTGTGGGCAATTTTCCCAATCTCACCGAAGCTGTGAGTATCCAGACTCTGCTGCTCATTCTACAACGAATAAAGGAAGATGAATTGCAGATTCAGACCACAACAGGCAAAAAAAAGGATGGCTTCGTTGGTAAAGGCACCAACCTGGGCGATGTTGTTAACCATGATGTGGAGATGCCGGCGTTAGACTGGGGTAAACACAGGAAGAAGCTGATATTGTTATTGCATCTCATGGCTTAGACTCGATGGGCCAAATGGCCAATCTCTGCTCCTATGTCTTCATGGAGAGCTCTCTGAAGAGCTGATTTCTCCCATGTCATTGTCAAAGGAAGAAGGAGTTGCATTTATATAGCACCTTCCACTGCTCCAGGACTTCCCAAAGTGCTTTACGTTCAATGGATTACTCTTGAAGTGTGGTCACTATGGTAACATGGGAAACGAAACAGCCAAGTTGCGCACAGCAAATCCCTACTAATGTCCAGCTAATCTATTTCCCTCTGACAATGCTGCGTTGAAGTGTAAGCTGGGAGTATGTGCTTAGGTCACTGCAGTGGGTCTTGAACCTTCTGACTCAGAAGGAAAGAGTGTTACCACTGAGCCACGTCTGACACCTGGGAGGTGTTGACAGTGTTGTGGCGAACAGCTATGACAGAGACACCTGATGTCATCAGCTGTTATCTTTCAGTCAACTGAGTCAGGGGTCCGGAGCCAGAGATACAACCAAAAAACAACCTGCAGTCAGTGTACTGCCAGAACAAAACTTGTGAACAATTGCGCTCACTCAGGCATGGCGAAGAAAAGGCCTTTGACAGGGTCATCATCAGTCTCAACACAGGGGAATAGGAAATTGGGTGCAATGAAAAACTAATGACCAATTCACAATTGTATGTTTCATTCAACCACCCTCCTGATCCATAGTGGGCCTCTCTAGGCCAAGAGCAGAAGATAAGAAATAGCCATTAACTGGACACATTAAAAATCGAGGAGATAAAAGCAAAATACTGTGGATGCTGGAATCTGAAACTAAAACAGAAAAATGCTGGAAAATCTCAGCAGGTCTGACAGCATCTGTGGGGAGAGAATAGAGCCAATGTTTCGAGTCTAGATGACCCTCTGTAATGACTTCAATCAGGCCATTGAGGTTGACCTATTGGAGTATGAACTCCCTGATTAAGGATCCAATTGATGGGCCAATCAGGGAGTCTTTTCCTTGTATTTAACCGGGAGTGTCAGTTCCTCTGGCACCCCCGGAGGTAGACTGCTGACAGATAACACTCTGTGTATTAAGAGTTTGTAAATAAGGGGATTTGGGTGAAGGGACTTCTGCCTCCGAAGACTTAGTACACTTTCGTCAGAACTAAGGGAATCGGCAGAGATTTATACTATAAGGGTGGGGATGGAATGAGACAAAGGGAATGCAAATGAGGATACAGAAGGCTGAGAAGGTGCTAAAAGTGTCCATTAAGTGATCAGAATGCGTGAATGGCAGAACAGAGGTACAGATGGTTATGGGACTGCCTGGGGAATTATGGTAATGCCTTGAAGTGGAGAGGGGGTAAGAAGGAGAACTGGAATGGAAAGTGGAAAAATGGAGGTGAGAAAGAAGGATGATAAGATGAATCAAAATGAAATAAAATAAATGGAAATGGGTGAAGGTGAAGGGGAAGAGTTCACGCTCTGAAGTTGCTGAACTCAATGTTCAGTCCGGAAGGCTATAAAGTGCCCAATCGGAAGATGAGGTGTTGTTCCTCCAGTTTGTGTTGGGGTTCGCTGGAACATTGAAAAGGCCAAGGTCGGACATGTGGACAGGAGAGCAGGGTGGCGTGTTAAAGTGGCAAGCGACAGGAAGGTCTGGGTCCTGCTTGCGGGTGGACCCAAGATGTGCAGCAAAGTGGTCACCCAGTCTGCGTTTGGTCTCTCCGATGTAGTCGACCGCATTGGGAGCAGCGAATGCAATAGACCAGGTTGATGGAGGTGCGTGTGAAGCGCTGCTCCACCTGAAAGGGCTGTTTAAGACCTGGTATGGTGAGCAGGGAGGAAGTAATGGGGCAGGTGTTGCGCCTTCTATGATTGCATGGGAAGGTGCCGTGGGCAGGGGGTGAGGTGTTGGATGTGATGGAGGAGTGGACACAGTAAGAGTTTTAACAACACCAGGTTAAAGTCCAACCGGTTTATTTGGTAGCAAATACCATTAGCTTTCGGAGCGCTGCTCCTTCGTCAGATGGAGTGGAAATCTGCTCTCAAACAGGGCACAGAGACACAAAATCAACTTACAGAATACTGATTAGAATGCGAATCCCTACAGCCAACCAGATTTTAAAGATAGAGATAATGTGAGTGGAGGGAGCATTAAGCATAGGTTAAAGAGATGTGTATTGTCTCCAGACAGGACAGCCAGCAAGTCCAGGAGGCAAGCTGTGGGGGTCACTGATAATGTGACATAAATCCAACATCCCGGTTTAGGCCGTCCTCATGTGTGCGGAACTTGGCTATCAGTTTCTGCTCAGCGACTCTGCGCTGTCGTGGGTCGTGAAGGCCGCCTTGGAGAACACTTACCTGAAGATCAGAGGCTGAATGCCCGTGACCGCTGAAGTGCTCCCCCACAGGAAGAGAACAGTCTTGCCTGGAGGAGTGGACCAGGGTGGCTTTAGTGAGCAGGAATGGCTTTACGCCAAATTCAATGCCACACAGAGTCATAGAGTCGTACAGTGCAGAAAAAGCCCTTTGGCCCATTGGGTCTGCACCGACAATAACTACCACTAAAGTCACACTAATCACTATTTCCTGCACTTGTCCCTTGAATGTTATGATATTTCAAGTGCTCATCCAAATATTTTTTAAAGGTTGTAACGTTTCCGGCCTCCACCTTCCCAGGCAGCGCATTCCAGATTCCCACCATCCTCTGAGTGAATTTTCTTTCTCAAATTCCCTCAGTGGTTGAAACTGGTAATGTTGATGTATCTGAGGGAAGGTTAGGCGCAGACATAGCGCAGAAGGGAATTAAGGAATACAGAGTGGGTAGTAAAAGGTAATAGGAACAGAAGGAGACTCATGTAGATGCACTCACAGATTAAAGTCACTGAGCTATTAATAAGGTAACAATAATAGTGTTCATATATAAGTCTAGAGGTTACAACCATCTGCGGCGAACCATCTGGCATGGACCAGTTGAATTGAATGGTTCTGGGTCTGTGTTGTTGATTCTATGACATTCTGATGTCTGAGTGAACCAGCCTATTCTCAATCTTTGTGGCATACTTGGCCCCAAGATGAGCTTCCTATCATGTGTCTGCTCCATCAGCAAGACTGTCCGCTTCCACCTCTATTACATCCCCGATTCTGCCAGTGCCTCAGCTTATCCGCCACTGAAACCCTCATCCGTGCTATTGTTACCTTTCGACCTAACTATACAATACACTCCTGGCTAGATTCTCACCTTCCAACTTCCAGAAATCAAACTCATTCAAAACTCTGCTGCCCTGTCCTAACTTGCACCAAGTCCGGTTCACCCACTGCCCCTGTGCTCCCTCCTGGTTGAGTAGCGCCTTGTTTTTCAAATTCTCATGTTTGGCGAGAATCTTGGGTCTCAGTGTTAAGTCACCGAGTGTCAGCCTCGAGTTTATGTTCCACTTTCTGGAATAGAACTTGAATTCAGAACTCAGGGACAAGATTGTTAGCCAATAAGCCAGGACTTGCAGCTAAAGAAAAGTCACTTAGAACCATAGGATCCTACAGTGCAGAAAGCGGCCGTTTGGCCCATCGAGCCTGCACCGACCACAATCCCACCCAGGCCCTCATCCCCATAACCCTATGCATTTACCCAAGCTAGTCCCCCTGAGACTAAGGGGCAATTTAGCATGGCCAATCCACCTAACCTGCACGCCTTTGGAGTGTGGGAGGAAACCGGAGCACCCGGAGGAACCCCACACAGACACGGGGAGAACGTGCAAACTCCACACAGATAGTGACCCAAGCCGGGAATCAAACCCAGATCCCTGGCGCTGTGAGGCAGCAGTGCTAACCACTGTGCCACCGTGCTGCCCCAAAATCAAATTCCACCACCTGCCATGGCGGGATTCGAACCCGGGTCCTCAGAACATTGGCTGAACTTCTGGATTAATAGGCGAGCCGCAATACCACTCGGCCATCACCTTCCTTTTTTTAAAAAGGAGGAACATCCAGCGACACAAATGGCGTGATTTTCCTGTCCCACCTGCCACGGGAATCGTAGCGGGCGGGGCACAGAGCATGCAAAGATCCACTGACCTCGGGCGGTACCTTGGGGTAAGCGAGGCTGGAAAATCCCGCTCATTCTGCTGTGTGCCACGACTCAGATCCTTCAGAGGTCAAAGCGGGTGGCATGGTGGCACAGTGGTTAACACTGCTGCCTCACAGCTCCAGGGAACCGGGTTCGATTCCCGGCTTGGGTCACTGTCTGTGTGGAGTTTGCACATTCTCCCCGTGTCTGCGTGGGTTTCCTCCGGGTGCTCAGATTTCCTCCCACAGTCCAAAGATGTGTGGGTTATGTGCACTGGCCATGCTAAATTGCCTCTTAGTGTCAGGGGGACTAACCAGGGTAAATGCATGGGGTTTTGGGGGTAGGGCCTGGGTGGGATTGTGGTCGATGCAGACTCAATGGGCCAAATGGCCTCCTTCTGCACTGTAGGGATTCTATGATTCTAAATAAAGGAATTGTGTTTATATAATGTTCTTACAACCATTGGATATCTCAAAGCACTCTACAGCACCTACAAAGAGTAATCACTGTAGTAATGCAGGAAATGTGGTACACAGCAAGATCCCACAAACAACAATATGACAATGAGCAGATCATCTGTTTCTTTGGTGATGTTGAATGAGGGATAAACATTGATCCCAGGGGAATTTCCATTCCTTTCCTTTGAAATGTTGCCATTGGACCTTTTAACACCCAACCAAGATGGCAGGAGGTCTGAGTTTAACATTCCGGCAGGGAGGTGGCACTTCCGACAGCGTAGAACTGGAGTAACGGGATTGAATTCTGTGCTCGTGCCCTGGAGTGGGACTTGAACCCTGAAGTTTCTGACTCGGAGGCAAGCCACGGGGCTGACACGTGGAATATGAGTGGGGAAGATGAAACTTGTGGCACACATTCGAGATAAGTCATCCACGTGAAGGAGTGTGGCTCTGATGTGAATCATGCTGCGATACTGTACTATCTTTTAAACACCTTCTGAATACCAAGTGGGAACTGCCTAAAAATTACTTCACTGCAGATGGTTGTAACCTCTAGACTTACATAAACATTATTATTGTTACTTTATTAATAGCTCTTCCAGGGTCCAATCTGCAAGCTGCGCTGAGTTAGCTGATCCATGGATACCACCATTGGTCTCAGTTTAGGAAAGAAGGAAAGTCATTGAGAGTTCCAACCTCTGGTCACAAGCCCTGCTGGAACTGAGCGCAGTGACAGGATGTACTTCGGATATGATGGACCCCTTATAAATAAGTAGCCTGATATCACTCATGGAGATTTGGCACGTCAGCTACGACTCTCACCAACTTTTACAGATACACCATAGAAAGCATTCTTTCTGGTTGTATCACAGCTCGGTATGGCTCCTGCTCTGCCCAAGACCGCAAGAAACTACAAAAGGTCATGAATGTAGCCCAATCCATCACGCAAACCAGTGTCCCATCCATTGACTCTGTCTACACTTCCTGCTGCCTCGGCAAAGCAGCCAGCACAATTAAGGACCCCACACGCATCCCGGACATTCTCTCTTCCGCCTTCTTCCTTCGGGAAAAAGACACAGAAGTCTGAAGTCACGTACCAACCGACTCAAAAACAGTTTCTTCCCTGCTGCTGTCAGACTTTTGAATGGACCTACCTCGCATTAAGTTGATCTTTCTCTACACCCTAGCTATGACTGCAACACTACATTCTGCACTCTCTTGTTTCCTTCTCTATGAACGGTGTGCTTTGTCTGTATAGCGCGCAAGAAACAATACTTTTCACTGTATGTTAATACTTGTAACAATAATAAATCAAATCAAATCATGAATAGCAGTCACCAAGGGGAGTTAATGGATGGTGCCTGCTACCTACGGAATTATACCCCAACACAACATCAATGCCTTTATTGGAATTATTAAAAAATCACCAATACATGCATTACTATTCCCATTCACAAAGGCTATTGAATTTCAATAGGACATTGGGTTACGCTTGATAAGCTAAGTGGACCAAATAAAGGGTTATAAAGGGTTGGCACAGCATCAATGGGCCGAATGGTGACTCCTTCTGGGCTCTATGATTTTATGATTAAACTAAAAGGGAATATTTACCAGCAGATGGAACTTAGGGCACAACTAATAGAATAGATAAACTAGTGGATGTAACGTATTTGGATTTTCAGAAAGCTTTTGATAAAGTCTCACATAAGAGGTTGAGTGTGGAAAATTAAAGCGTAAGGGGTTGGGAGCAATATATTGGCATGGGTTAGAATTGTTTGGCAGACAGGAAGCATAGCGTAGGAATAAATGGGTCTTTTTCTAAGTGGCAGGCAGTGATTAGTGCAGTCCCACAGGAGCCCAGCTATTCACATTATATATCAATGATTTGGATGGGAAAACTAAAAGTAATATTTCCAAGTTTGATGATGACACAAAACCAGCTAGAATTGTGAATGGTGAGGAGGATGTGAAGAGGCTTTAAGGTGATTTAGACAAGTTGAGTGAGTGCATAACAGATGCAGCACAACATGCATATGTATGAAGTTATCCACTTCAGACAGAGAAACAGAATGGCAGGGTAAAATTTAAATGGTGAGAGATTGGGAAATGTTGGCGTACAAAGGGACCTGGGTATCCAGATAGACCAGTCATTGAAAGCAAGCATGCAGGTGCAGCAAGCAGTTAGAAAGGCAAATGGTATGTTGGCCTTCATTGTAAGAGGATTAGCGTACAAGAGCAGGAATGTCTTACTGCAGCTGTAGGGGGCCTTGGTGAGACCACACCTGGAGTACTGTGTGCAGTTTTGGTCTCCTTATCTAAGAAAGGATACACTTGCCACAGAGGGAGTGCAGCCAAGGTTCACCAGACCGGCTCCTGGGATGGAAGAATTGTGGTAAAGAGAAATTGGGTCGACTTGACCTGTATTCACTGGAGTTTAGAAGAATGAGAGGGGATTGAATTGGAATGTACAAAATTCTGACAGGGCTGGACGGACTGGATGCAGGGATGCTGATTTTTCTGACTGGGGGGGTTCTAGAACAAGGAGTCGCAGTCTCAGGATACAGGGTATGCCACTAAGGACTGAGATGGGGGGGAAACTTCTTCACTCAGAGGTGAGCCACAGAAGGCTGTGGAGGCCAAATCACTGAAAATATTTCAGAAGGACATAGATTTCTCGACTCCAAGGGGTGTGGGGAGAGAGGAGGAGCGTGGTGTTGAACTTGAGGATCAGCCCTGATCATATTGAATGATGTAGCTGGCTCAAAGGGCCGAATGGCCTACTCCTCGTCCTATCTTCTATGTTTTTATGTTTATATTTAGTGAGTTCTATCAAGGCTTATAAAACTCATTATACCAAGAACCTCAAGAACATTGTTCCCATGTTTGCAATATTTCATGAAGATAAAATGAACTGCACTTAGTCCCAGGCCTTACAGCTGAAGGGATAACCAAGTCCCTGCTTTAAAATGGGAATTGTCAAATCCAGTGCTTGCAGGAGTTTCAGGATTTTGACCCAGTGACGGTGAAGCAATTACGATATATTTCCAAAGATGAAGAAAGACTTCCAGTTTTTCTGTCTGGCCCCAGTTTGTATCTCATTACCGAAGGTCTGATGTGCTGGATTTTGGGGAGGTTTCAGGGGAGTGGTCAGTTTACCTGCGCTGGACCTCATTTTATTATTTCCCAGTGTTGCCACTTTCACACTGTAGCAATAACTTGGCTCTTAATCCTTCAGCAGCGCAAGTTTCTCCAACTCCTAGCACCCACAACAAGAGTCCAGTCATACAGCTCAAGTGTTCAGCAGAAACATCCTAGCTTAGGAGGGACAACATTTGTAAGTATTCTGCTGGAGGCTTTTCGTTGTCCAAGGGAACACGAAAGCACCAACATCTCCACCGACGGAGCGGTTTGCCTGGTTGGAATCTGAGTGCGAAACAGTTTTCTTTGTGTACAATGCCTCTGCACAGTCGCCTGGGACCAAAGTGCACAAGGCACTGCTGTCTCTGTGGATCAGCACAGACAAAATATTTCAACTAATTAAGTAGCTAAATAAACGATCCTCTCTGTTATATTGAGAGAATAGCTAATGCATGAAACACTATTTAACTTCCACTGAGGCAGTCCTATCTCATAAGTCGCAGTCTCCTTTAATCACCTGTCACTTATGTAAGTTTCCCTCTTTAGTTAAATATAGCATTACACCCATCATGCGTTCTATTTATGCCCTGCATTTAAATACATTCCGCTTCACTCTCTATGTTAACTTTCTCGCGCCCTGTAGAACTGCCTTACACACACACACACTCATACACAGACACACACGCACACACAAACACTCATACACACGCACACACACACTCATACATACACACACACACACACACACACACAAACACACACTCATACATACACACACACAGACACACACGCACACACAAACACACACTCTCCCGATATCTTTTCATGGGTTTCCTTCGGGTGTTCCGGTTTCCTCCCACACTCCAAAGATGTGCGGGTTAGGTTGATTGACCATGGTAAATTGACCCTAGTGTCAGGGGGACTAGCTAAGGTAAATATGTGGGGTTACGGGGATAGGGCCTGGGCGGGATTGTGGTCGGTGTGGACTCGATGGGCTGAATGGCCTCCTTCTGCACTGTCGGATTCGATGATAACAGAGGTGCTATCCTTCACATTGTGGAAGGCCCACTACACTAAGAAGAGAAGGAAGTTGTCCCAGGTCAATATTTACCCTTAACTTAAGGTGACTAAAAAACACTCATTACTGTGTGTGGGATCTTGCTGTGTGAAAATTGTATTTCCTGCAGAATACTTAAAAATTAGTTAACCGGCTAATATCCGGCGGTTATGAAAGGGAGTACTTAAAGGCAAATCTCTTTTTTACAATGTTGCATTAGAAAGGGTTAAAGGGTCCAGCTTTAACGTGTATAAAAATCACCTAAAGCTTCTCCTTCCTTGTTTCTGATGCCACCTTGAATTTTTTGCATTGTGTTCTCACCCCGCAGTGGCCGCCTCCCTCTCCGTCGCTGTTTAAAGAGCAGCGGACCTTTCACCGGACAGGCAGTCCGATGAATCAACAGTGTGCAATGGGCAGGTGTTTATCAGAGCACTTCAGAATACTTCTGATTCCAGAAAGGAATACAGTCATAAAAGGGCCTTTCTAACATCACCAGCTGAGAACATTTGGTCCCCGGTGCAGCCAAGCAGCCAGTGCAGTCTCACAGATCAATACACTGAGTGTGAACTGGTTAAGCTTCAATTCCTGCCTTTGGAACAGCTGGACATTTATTTGTTAAAATGTAAAGTCAGCCTACTCTGCAAGGGGGATGGGGGGGGGGGAATAGCCAGAAGTTGTGTTCGATGCTGGAGTGGGTGCAAAAAATACCCAGGTCCTTCAGGCAGAGTTTCAGGAGCTCGGCAAAAAATAGGATCTCTCAGAGGGAATTCCTCCCAGTGCCAGAGTGCGTCGTTACAAGAGGTGAATACAGCTCCATGCATGACTGGAGAGGCGGTGTAGGAGGGAGGGTTGCAGGTTCCTAGGACTGAGTTGGGAGGGAGAGGTGCGGATGAGTTGCCCACCTGGTGCCCAATTAAGGGTCACTTTCCGCTCTCGTGGACATTTCTACAAGTGAACCAGGTTCAAGGAGTGGAGCGATGGCCTAGTGGTATTATTGCTAGATTAATAGTCCAGAAACTCAGCTAATGTTCTGGCGACCCGGGTTCGAATCCCCGCCATAGCAGCTGGCGGAATTTGAATTCAATAACAAATATCTGGAAATAAGAATCTACTGATGACCATGAAACCATTGTCGATTGTCGGAAAAACCCATCTGGTTCACTGATGTCCTTTAGGGAAGGAAATCTGCCATCCTTACCCGGTCTGGCCTACATATCACTCCAGAGCTACAGCAATGTGGTTGACTCTCAACTGCCCACCAAGGGTGACTAGGGATGGGCAATAAATGCTGGCCAGCCAGTGACACGCATGTCCTTCGAATGAATAAAAACAGTGCCAGGATTCAAGGGGTGGGGCAATGGCCTAGTGGTATTATTGCTAGACAATTAATCCAGAAACTCAGCTAATGTCCTGGACACCCGGGTTCGAATCCCACCACGGCAGCTGGTAGAATTTGAATTCAATAACAAATATCTGGAAATATGAATCTACTGATGACCATGAAACCATTGTCGATTGTCGGAAAAACCCATCTGGTTCACTAATGTCCTTTAGGGAAGGAAATCTGCCGCCCTTACCCGGTCTGGCTTACATGTGACTCCAGAGCCACAGCAATGTGGTTGACTCTCAACTGCCCTCGGGCAACTAGGGATGGACAATAAATGCTGGCCCAGCCAATGACGTCCATGTCCCACGTATGAATAAAAGAAAAGCGGCCACTTTCTGGAGCTGCAGTCTCAACTCTGGCCACTGTCAGCTACAGCGCTGCTGAGGTAGCTATGCTGTTGGCCCTCTGATTGGACCAACAGCTCTTGTGGGGTGTGAGGGGGTAGGGTGGGACTTCAACAAGATAATTCAGTCCTGAGGGTGAGGCACTTCTTGGGGGAACATACACAAAATGGAGGGATTGGGCCTGAATAGAGCCAGGATCAATGGCCACTCAGTGGTTAACTTGTATCTGGGAAGGGTTTCAACTAATTTGGCAGGGCAAATGGAACCAGAAATGCCAAGTAATGACCATCTCAAATAAAAGAAAAAGTCTAATAATTTCCCCTTGTTGTTCAGTAGCACTCCAATCACTTGACTCCCTGACGATTAACACCTCAGCGATTACCATTGATGAGAAACTTAACTGGACAAGCCATATAAATATTTGGTATGGGAAATGGGAAAAAGGTGCTCTTGGTTTAGTGGAAGACACTGTAATGGAACTGAGAAACCTTGTTGACACAGAGGAACCAGTAAGATCCTAGAGAAGTTTGGGGTTATTAGAAACACCACGGCTACAACAACAGACCAGAGGCAAGGAGTTCTATGAGTTCTCACTTCCTGACTCTCAAAGCCTCTCCACCTTTTAAAAAGACACAAGTCAGGAATACTCTCCACTTGCCTGGATGAGCGTGGCTCCAACAACGCTCAAGGAAGTTGACACCATCCAGGATAAGGTGTCCTGCTTAATTGGAACCCCACCCACAATAAACAATCATTCCCTCCAGCATCAGCAGACGCAGAGTGGCAGCAGTGCATACCATTTACAGATGCGCTGCAGAAAGTCATCAAGGCTCCTTCAACAGTACCTTCCATCACCTCGAAGGACATGGGTAGCCGATGCATGGCATTACCACTTCCAAGATCCCTTCCTAGCTACACAAATCCTCACTGTTCCTTCATTGTCACTGCATCAAAAATCTGGGACTCCTTCCCTAACAATTCCTATATCATATGGAAAGAAGCGGTACAAGGTACTGGCTCCCACCACCTTCAAGAGCAGGTAGGGACTGTTGCAGGGTGTTGGATAAGGTTTGGTAGGTTTTAGTGGCACCTTTGTAGTCTTAAGCAGGTTAGCTATGTATTTAGTACTTACAAGAACTATGCACGTATGTACAGTAACTTGTTCAAGTTAGGAGCTCTCTCCGTGCTAGCTTCTGCACATGGCTCCGCCCAACACTAGACTGACCCCCAGGTGTGAGTCATGTGTCCTGAGTGGGCAGCACTCTACCCAGTCCCACATCAACCCTATATATACCAGATCCTTGTACTCCACCTCCCCAAAACTGTATCCAATATATTTCAAGGTATTCTAGTTTAGTGTACACTGTATTACTATCCAGTCTCACCTCCTCAAGCCTGAGCTCATAGGTTCAGGTGGTCTGGAAGCCTTATAACACTTCCACATCCTGTTTGTACTATTTTGGAAGAGTGATGGGCTCTGTCACTGCAGGTGAACTCTGTTGATTGAAGGCTGTTCTTGCTCCTGGGTATATTTTTATCCTCTTTATTTTCCATTATTTGATACTGAGCTGCTCTGTTTCGATTCAGCAGTGATAGGTTGTTGATTTATTCTGTTTTCTCTCGAGTGGGTGATCACTGTATTTTTTTAAACATTTTTTTCATTGTGTGGCTTGCGGTGATGCACATTCAAGTTCATTTCAACAATGGAACCTTCATTCCCACTCGATGGACAATTTTCTTGATGACTTCCTTCTTTCCCGGTTGTTATCAACACTTATAAATCTTTTCATTCAGCTAAGCAGTGAGTTGAGTTGTTTGTGTTTCAGTTATCTGTGGATCTCTTGCATAAGTTTAACTGGGGATTCAGTTCTTTTTTTCGTATCTTCCTTCCATGGTCACTGTCTGCTTCTTAGACGTTTTCAATTCATTAGTTAAATCTTTAATCCATTCTGTAGAATTCACCTTGTCTGATTCTAGAGTCTGGACTTACTCTTCCACGTCATTCTTCTGGTTGTTCAGATTGGACCAACGTTCATCAGTTTTTTTGTTAATTCTGCTTTCAAGTAACTCTCGGCACGGGTGGCACAGTGGGTTAGCACTGCTGCCTCACAACGCCAGGGGCTCAGGTTCGATTCCCGGCTTGGGTCACTGTCTGTGCGGAGTTTGCACATTCTCCCCGTGTCTGCGTGGGTTTCCTCCAGGTGCTCCGGTTTCCTCCCACAGTCTGAAGACGTGCTGGTTAGATGCATTGACCTGACCAGACGCCGGAGTGTGACGACTAGGGGATTTTCACAGTAACTTCATTGCAGTGTTAATGTAAGCCTTACTTGTGACTAATAAATAAACTTAACACTTCTGATTCTTCAGAAATTCCTTCTCCTGTCCCTGGCCTCTTGCATGATGCTTACATGTTTGGAGTTTATCATTTAAACGTTTCAAGTCCTCTTTCAAGTGTTCTGCTTCGTGTGAGCAACATTCCAGTGTTCTCATGAGTTCTCCTTTTCCTTTACCGAATGCATCTTTCGCAGTTGGCTCACTACACTGGTCACTTTTTCCTTGATGTGGAGATGCCGGCGTTGGACTGGGGTAAACACAGTAAGAGTTTTAACAACACCAGGTTAAAGTCCAACAGGTTTATTTGGTAGCAAATGCCATTAGCTTTCGGAGCGCTGCTCCTTCGTCAGATGGAGTGGAAATCTGCTCTCAAACAGGGCACAGACATACTTTGATGCCCTGTATCTCTGTGCCCTGTTTGAGAGCAGATTTCCACTCCATCTGACGAAGGAGCAGCGCTCCGAAAGCTAATGGCATTTGCTACCAAATAAACCTGTTGGACTTTAACCTGGTGTTGTTAAACTTCTTACTACACTTTTTCCTTGCCAGAGTATAATTTCCTCCGTGCTATCGTTCAGGGCCACATTCTGTGATCGTGCCTCTGTGAACGGTTTTTGAGACTTGTCACGCTGATGAGAACTTCTACTTTCTCTTGCCACTCTAGGTTCGGGATTTTCATCCTTTTCATAGACCTCCTTGAAAATATGGGGCGGGATTTTCCGGCCTCACTCGCCCCGAAACCGGAAAATCCCACCCGAGGTCAACGGGCCTTTCCATGGTCCGCCCCTCGTCTGCTCCGATTCCCATGGCGGGAAGGGAAGATTCTGGTGGTAATGTTTCTCCAAATTCCCAACTGCTTTCTTCCGCTTTGTCACCTCTTTCTTTTACCTCTGTGACACCTCGGAATTTTGTTTGCTTAGATCTTGAACAGTTTGGTTCACAGACGACTTTAGTGTCTTTTCAAGGGTATACCCTCAGCTTGAATCTTGAGATCTAAATTTTCCAATTTGACACGAACATTCTCCAATCTACTCGAACGTTCAGGCGGTGACTTCGGAATCTGTTTTTCTGAAGGAGTTTTTAAAAATGGCAATTTCTGGCCACTGAGCCACCTAAACAATTTCTCGCATCTTGCTGTATCTTGGAATTCAAATGTCACCCCTGCTAGGTCTGCTGACTCTGCACTTTGAGAATTGAAGTTAGATATCTAAGAGATTCTAGGGAGGCTTCTGCAGTGAGGAACTTTTAAATTCTGCCTTCAGCTTCCAAGTCTTTCTTTGGAGCTTTCCCTGGCAATCCTCCTGTGTGTGTCAGCTTCTCAAGCTTTTCTTCAAGTCAAAAATTTAGGTTTCCTCTGCATTTTTTGTGAGGTTTAGATTTTTCCCATTCACTGTTACCATGCTGTTATAATCTGGTAGATCTTAATAAATAGTTTTAGGCTTTGTTAACTGTACATATCTAATAACTACAAGAACCATGTACATATGTACAGAGTGAAGAGTTCAAGCTTGGGGCTGTCTACATGCTTGCTTGTGCACACGGCTCTGTCCAACACTGGACTGACTCCTAGGTGTGGGTCATGTGCTCTCTCACATCACTATGGTGGTGGTACTGTACTCAGTCCCACGTTAACCCTATATGCGCCAGGCCCTGATGTTACAGGGATGGGCTACAAATGCTGGCCTTGCCAGGGACACTCAAATTGTATGAATGAATAAAGAAAGTAGCAGAAAGGAGCAGAGAGGTCTGAGGAGAGAGAAATACAGAGAGCAGCAAACTTAGAACACTCCCAAAAACTGTAGCAACTGGATTGATGAAAAGTAATGAAGGAGTTATTAAATTTTCCATACATCAAAGTCTGTATGTAACTAATAAGGTTGGTGGGGTGAACTACAGGCACCAGTTGCCACATGGAATTATGATGTGGTTACAGTAAGAGACAGGGTTCAAACTATCCCACATATAGCTTCTTATACATAAAGAGAACAAGGAGAAAAGAGATTTGGTATTTAGCATAAAAGGGAATCCCAAGGTCTTCTATAAGCATGTAAATAATAAAAGAGTGGCAAAAGAAAGAGAAGGACTGATTAAGGATAAAAAGTGGACTTGCACATAGAGGAGGAAAAAAGGTGGAGGTATTAAATGAGTACATTGCATCTGTTTTCACAAGGGAAGAACATGCTACCCAGGCCAAGGTGAGAGAGGAGGGCCGGTATTTTACAACCTCGCTCAGGCGATGCTCATAAAGTCCTGCCCGAGGCCAACGGAGAATTCCGTTCTGCGAGCTGTGGTAAAATTCCAGCAGAGGTAACTGGTAACTAGAACAATTTGCAATTGAGAAGGAGGAGGTGTTATAAAGGCTTTACTTAAAACAGAAAAGGTACCAGGACCAGATAAGATGCATCCAAGGGTACTGAGGGAACTGCGAGTGGAGACTGCAGTAGCACTCATGATAACCCTCGAGTCTTCCTTGAACACAAGAGTGATGTCAGAGGACTGGAGAATTGTGAATGCTACAGCCTCGTTATAAAGGGGCATAAGGATAAAGCTGACGACTACAGACCAGTCAGCTTGACGTCAGTAGTCGGGAAATTTCTGGGAACTATAGTTCACGACAAAATCAACAGTCACTTCAACAAGTGCAGGATAATTAAGGAAAGTCATCATGGATTTATTAAGGGAATCATGTTTAATTAAGTTGCTGGAGTTTTTTTCAGGAGGTAACAGAGAAGGTTGATAAGGGCAATGCTGTCGATGTGGTGTAGAGGATATTCAAATATATTTGATACAGTGCCACACAACCAACTTGTGAGCAAAATTCTAACTTATCGAAAAAAGGGAAAGCAGACATCTTGGATAAGAAATGGGTTGGGTGGCAGGAAACAGAGGGTAGTGATAAAGAGTTGTTTTAGATTGGAGGAAAGTTTGTAGTGGAATTCCCCAGTGTAGGGACCCTTGCTCTTCCTGATATATGTGTTATTGACCTAGGCTGCGGTGTTTGGGGCATGTTTTCAAAATGTGCAGTTGCTATGAAGATTGAAACACCATCAACTGTGATGAGGATAGCCTTGAACTTCAGAAGTGCATCAGCATGTTGATGGATGGGGCAGAGAAGTGGCAGATGAAGTTCAGTGCAGAGAAATGTGAGGTGACTCACTTTGGCAGGAAGAATATGGAGAGACAGTCGAAAATAATGGGGAAAACTCAATAGGAGAACTGCTGAGGCTGTATAAGGCTCTGGTCAGACCCCATTTGGAATATTGTGAGCAGTTTTGGGCCCCATACCTAAAGAAGGATGTGCTGGCCTTGGAGGGGGTCCAGAGGAGGTTCACAAGAATGATCCCAGGAATGAAGGGTTTGTCATATGAGGAGCGATTGAGGAGTCTGGGCCTATACTCGATGGAGTTTAGAAGAATGAGTTCGAAGAATGAGAGGGAACCTAATTGAAACTTACAGAATACTGAGAGGCCTGGATAGAGCGGACGTGGAGAGGATGTTTCCACTAGTGGGGGAGACTAGAACTCGAGGGCACAACCTTAGAGTGAAGGGACGTCCTTTGAAACTGAGATGAGAAGGAATTTCTTCAGCCAGAGGGTGGTGAATCTGTGGAACCCATTGCCACAGAGGGCTGTGGAGGCCAGGTCACTGAGTGTCTTTAAGACAGAGATAGTTAAGTTCTTGATCAATAAGGGAATCAAGGTTTAAAGGGAGAAGCAGGAGAATGGGGATGAGAATCATATCAGCCATGATTGAATGGTGGAGCAGACTCGATGGACCAAATGGCCTAATTATGCTCCTATATCGTATGGCCTTATGGTCTTATGGATATCAGTGCATAAGTCATTTAAGATGGCAGGGCTTGTTGAAAGCAGTTAATAAAGTATATAGGTTTTATTAATAGAAGCATTGAGTACAAGAGTAAGGAGGTAATGTTGAACTTGTATAAGACACTGCTTCATCTACGTACTATGTTCAATTCTGGGCATCATACTTGAGGAAGGATGTGAAGACATTGGACAGAATATAGAGGAAATTCACAAGAATGATTCCAGCAATAAAGAACTGTAGCTGAAGGATAGATTGGAGAAGTTAGGACAATTTTCTGGGAGAAAAGATTGAGTGGAGACTTGAGAGGTATTCCAAGATTCTGGACAGTATGGACAGGGTAAATAGTGAGAAACTGTTCCCTCTCAAGGGAGCACCAAGAACTAGAGGGCACAGATTCAAAATAATGATTTGATTTATTATTGTCACATCTATTAGTATACAGTGAAAAATATTGTTTCTTGCGCACTATATAGACAAAGCATACCGTTCATAGATAAGGAAAGGAGAGAGTGCAGAATGTAGTGTTACAGTCATAGCTAGGGTGTAGAGAATGGGCAAAAGGAGTAAAAATGATGTGAGGAAAATATTTTTCACCCAGAGGGCGGTTGGAGTCTGGAATTAACTTCTTGTGAGGGTGGCAGAGGTAGGTTCAAACAAGATACTCAAAAGTGAATTGGATTGCCACCTGAAGAGAGAGAACATGGCAAGGCTGTGGGGAGAAGGCAGGGGGTTTGGTGTAGAGTGTTTGTTCTGAGAACCAATGCAGATTCGATAGGCCAAACATTCTCCTCCTGCACTGTAAAGATGCTGTGATTCTGTTAATATTTCTGGCTGCCAAGCATTCCCAGTAATATGCGGCAGTATTGATTAAGTATGTTATTGCTCTAAAGGACGTACTTGATTTTACTAGGAATGAAATTATTTGGCTCGAGTTCAAGGGGGAACAAAGGGGAAGCTGTTAGTGAACTTTTCAATAAAGTTCCAAGCAGTAAGAAGGAGATCAATGAGCAAATTTATTGAAAAATTTCTAAGACTTGTAACAAAAACAGAGTAGTAATACTAGAGGACCTTAAATGGGAAACATAATAACGTTAGGAAAAGGAGAGGAATTTCTGGAGTGTACAGAGAACTTTCTTGATCGATATATGTCCCCTCTAATAAGGAGGAAGCAGCAACGCTCCGAAAGCTCATGATTCCAAATAAACCTATTGGACTTTAACCTGGTGTGAGACTTCTTGCAGTAAGGAAGGAAGCAGTGTTGGAGCTGGTTCTGGGAAATGAAGTCAGTCAGGTGTAGTGCATCACAATACTACCACAGAATGTAGTTGAGGCCAAAATGTTGTCTGATTTCAAGAAGAAATTAGATATAGCTCTTGGGGCTAAAAGGCGGGGGGGGGGGGGGGGGGGGCGGGATCAGAATATTGAATTCGAGCTAACAATGACCACAGCACAATTCGGTTTAGAATAATTATGGAAAGAGACCTGAAAACATCAAAGATAAGAACACTCAGTTGGAGAAGAGCTCATTTTGGTGATTGAGGAAGAAAGCAAGCACAGGGAGACTGCAAAAGGCGATTTGCAATAAAAAGGCTCAAGCAATAAAAGGAGCAATGGAAGGAAGAAATAGCTCAGATATAAAACAGGCAGAGGGGAGAGGGCAAGCGTCCAAAACAAAGGAAATAAAATTCAAAACAGAAAAAGGAGGCTTAGGATTAGCAGTGAGGTTCAGTTAATAACAAAAAGAAGTGCAGGAGGGAATTGTAAAAGTGAATATTTGGGGGGAAAAGAGGGTTAGGAGAAAAGATCAGCAGGCAACATTAAATTGATCCCAAATACATTTCCTAAAGATATGAAGTGTATGTAGATAGCTCGGGAAGAAGTTCAGCCTACCAAGGATCCAAAGGCAAGTCTTAATCGAAATATAAAAACTAGAAGCAGCAATAGGCCATTTGGCCCTTCGAGCCTGCTCCACCATTCACTTTGATCATGGCTGATCATCGAATTCAATATCCTGATCCCCCCTTCCTTTGATCCCTTTAGCCCCAAGTGCTATATCTAATTTTTTCTTGAAATCAGACAATGTTTTGGCCCCAACTACATTCTGTGGTAGTGAATTCCACACATTCACCATCCTCTGGGTGAAGAAATTTCTCCCCACTCAGTTCTAAAAGGTTTACCCCTTATCCTCAAACTATGACCCCTATTTTGGACTCCCCCACTATTGGGAACATTCTTTCTGAATCTACCCTGTTAGACATGTAGAGCCAGAGAACATGGCTCATGTATTAAATGAATACTTTCCGCCATATCTTTACAACAGAGGCAGATGATGCAATGGTTACAAGAGGAGAGGGAACTTCTCGATAGGATTGTAATAGATGGAGTAGACATACCAAAAGGGGCAGTATTAGCAGAAGAGGGCAAGTCAGCTGATTCAAATGGAATACCTCCTGGCTTAGAGAAAAAAAGCAGCGACTGAAATGGCAGAGGCCACAATCCTTCCATCCTGATAGGAGGGTTGCTAATGTTATAAAACTATTCAAGAAACGGGAGAAAGAATAAAACGATCAGCCTAATGTCGGTGCAAATGATTGGAAATCGCCATCAGGGATAAAATAACCTTTAATTTGGAAAATCATGGGTTAATCAGGTATGGATTTGTTAAAGGTAAGTTGTGTCTAATTAACTCGATTCAATTCTTTGATAAATTGATGGAGAACATTGAACAAGGTACCCATGGGCTTGTGAAAGATATTCAACAAACTATAACATGGAAAGTCACTTAAGATGATGGAAGCCCATGGAATTAAGGGGGAAATGGTGGTATGGACACAAAATTGGCTCATTGACGGGAAGGGAGGAGGTGGATGGATATTTTTTTAGATGGAGAGGTGATTGTCTCTCATGCTCCCCAAGTGTCAATTTGGGGTCCACTGCTGTTCTCAATTTGTATAAATTGGATGCAAAGAGCAGCATTGTAAAGCTGTACGAAACGTCTTCCATTACCATGTTTTTTCATCAGTCTGCAATCACCTTTTGCAATCTCCCTGCGCTCGGTCCCTTCCTCGGTCACTGCAATGAGCTCTTCCACAGTTGAGTGTTTTTCAGTGCTTTCTGGTCCCTTTCTACAATTACTCCACATCAAATGATGCCGTGTTAGCTCAATAATATTCTACTGTAACAAATTCCACTTGACCTACTTCATTTCCCAGAATGAGATCTAACATTTCTTCCTTCCTTGCAGATGGTTCAAAACTTGGCCAAGTAGCAGATTGCAATGAGGAGAGTTACAAAGCACAGGATTACATAGGTAAGATGGTGAAATGGGCAGAAGCATGGCAGATGAGAGTTCAATATGGAGAGGTGTGAAGTGATGCACTTTGACAGGACTAATATGGAAAGGTAGTACTTTATAAATGGCATGATGAATAAAGGGAACTACACAAAGTACTCTAACTAGTATTAAAACCATCTAAACTCTTTCTTCCGTCTTCCCCCAGAAAGTGGTGACTCATTGCTGGACAAAGGTTTGACTGGCCTTTCTTTGTACGTAAGCCTGGACTGTGTTAGTGGGCTATCTGGCAATGGAAACACTGAACTCATCCCAATCCTCCCTTCATCCATGTCCATACAGAAACATTTCAGATTGAATCTGAGAAATGGGGAACATTAGCTGATTTCCCTCTGCACGTTGCAACCCTTTCCAAGGCCAGCACAGCCTTCCTTAGATATGGGGCCCAAACCTGCTCACAATACTCCAAACATGGGGAGACCTGGGGAGAACATGCAAACTCCGCACAGACAGTCACCCAAGGCCGGAATTGAACCCGGCTCCCTGGCAGCAGTGCTAACCATTGTGCCACCGTGCCACCCCAAGAGAACAAGGAAATCTGTAACTTTGACATTAGGAATGAACTTCTGTTCTTTTAGGTTCAGCTGGAAACTGCATAAACAGAACATCTCATTCCAGTCCGGCTGTGGATAGATCAGCTCCGGCCCTGAACCCAACCATATCACATGGACACATTATCCCAGCTAAAGCATTGGGCAAAGCACTCAGTGAACAGGAGCTCACACCTTGGATCCATTAACCTTATAAAACAACCAGAGAAAATACTCAATGCCAGATTGGCAAACACCTCCAAGAATAAAAGGGAGGAGTCTTCCCCAGTGAACTCCAACGGAATAGGATTTCACCCTCTGGCCTACCAGGTAATTTGAAAATATTAAATTTCACCTCTTCTGCACTGTATCACCCACAAATATTACATTTATCTCCAATAATCCTTTGTGGCAGTAATTTATGGATGCACCCAAAATGGAAAGTGTCCCCTTCTGCAGATCCACTTCAGATTCAAATCCAACTGTAACAGACCAACCTGACACGATGAAATTCTTAGCCAGACTAAACTTGCACATTTTCAACAGTTCATTGTGTTGATGCGAGTGTTGCTGCTAAGATTCGCATTTATCCTTCGTTTGATACAACCACCTGGATTGCTCAAGCACTTCAGGTGGCAATTAAAGAGTCAATGCATCTTTGTGGGGCAGGAGTCACGTATGGGTTCGACAAGGTAAAGGTAAGTTTTCTTCCGTTTAGGACATGGGTGAACCAGTCCAATTCAGGCCACGGTGGATTTGCGGTTAAGCTTATTTATTTATTAGTCACAAATAAGGCTTACATTAACACTGCTATGAAGTTACTGTGAAATTCTCCGAGCCGCCACAGTCTGGCGCCTGTTTGGGTCAATGCACCCTAACCAGCACGTCTTTCAGACTGTGGGAGGAAACCGGAGCACCCGGAGGAAACCCACGCAGACACGGGGAGAACGTGCAAACTCCACACAGGCAGTGACCCCCAAGCCGGGAATCGAACCCAGGTCCACGGAGCGGTGAGGCAGCAGTGCTAACCACTGTGCCACCGCGCCGCCCCTTCCAGTGTCACCTTCCAGTTAGTGCTGTGCAAACTGCGAGATGCAATCAGCTACTCTTAAATTAATATCTTATTAGCAAATGATTAAGCGAAGTAAATAGGCATGAACAAAAAAAAATCAGAAACCATTCTTTGCTCAAGAACGCTTGAATGCTTCTCTTAACCAAATCATTTCAGCTGTTCAGAGACTGTTGTGTTTTTTTTCCCCCCCTACATTACAGTTCTGACTCTGTTTACAGCCCAAGACTCAAACAGGCACCATCTGGATAGCATGCAGAAACCGTAACAGCTCTCCAACGTAGCAAACAAGATGAGCTTGCAAGAGGAGGCATTTTGTCTTTTCGTTCTGTTCCCAGCCCCCCCTCCACATCTCAGCATTACTTCCTCCCAGCTCTTCAAAGAACCAAAACAAAACCAGCAACAAAGCAACCTCGCGTCCTGGTCAAGACGCACAAAAGGCCGTTCGTCCCTACCTTGCGGCTACCTTCCCTCTCTCCTCAGTGTTCATCTTTCTACATCCGATGAATACATTTCACACTCAGGTTCAGATCTATGCTGCATTTTCAAGGCGGCTGTCGTCACATACTCGATGTGATGTTTGGATTGCATTAACTCCCTTTGTTTCCTGTTCTGCAGTTTGACCGTCGTGCTGCTAAATGCATTTGTTAACTTCTGAATTAAACGCTTTAGACAAGGCAAGAAGCTGCCTCCTTCAAACCAAAAGAGAAAATGCTGGAAAATCTCAGCAGGTCTGGCA
This sequence comes from Mustelus asterias, assembly GCF_964213995.1. Lineage (NCBI taxonomy): Eukaryota > Metazoa > Chordata > Chondrichthyes > Carcharhiniformes > Triakidae > Mustelus > Mustelus asterias. Next base: position 7,190,639 of record NC_135825.1, on the reverse strand, counting down.
GCATCGGTAAGGAGAGAAAAGAGCCGACGTTTCAAGTCCGGACGAACCTTTCTTTGTCAAAGCTTTTTTTTTTGCCTCCTTCAAATATTTGTTCTGATTTTCAACTTCGAAATTCCCACTCCGTTAAAAAAAAAGGAAAACGGGTTAGTTATTTATTTAACTGGTTAGTTATTTATTTTTAAAAAAGAAATCGACTGGAAACAGGAAGGAACACTGGATCATTCTCAGTTTCATCACCGGACGATCTCCGAGACCATGTTTGGTCCCAATCGATGGCCAGAACTGGGTTAATGGAGTTTTGTTAGGGAGCAAGTCAAGGATATATAACAGACTCCAAGCATCTGGCGGCACGGTAGCACAGTGGTTAGCACTGCTGCTTCACAGCTCCAGGGACCTGGGTTCGATTCCCGGCTTGGGTCACTGTCTGTGTGGAGTTTGCACATTCTCCTCGTGTCTGTGTGGGTTTCCTCCGGGTGTTCTGGTTTCCTCCCACAGTCCAAAAATGTGCGGGTTAGGTTGATTGGCCATGCTAAAAATTGCCCCTTAGTGTCCTGGGATGCATGGATTAGCGGGTAAAATATGTACGGATATGGGGGTAGGGCCTGGGTGGGATTGTGGTCGGTGCAGACTCGATGGGCCGAATGGCCTCTTTCTGTACTGTAGGGTTTCTATGTTTCATCTTGGATCAAGGAAGGGAAAAGCAGCAGGAATCCTACTCTGGACCACAATCCATGTCGGATTGACTGCATTCTAGATTAATTAAGGATGGGATTAGACTTAGCCTATTCCTTTCCTGATACTTGCATGTCCTAAACATGAGCTTTAGCTCTCCCAATTTGACTGCTAAAGAACCTCATCCATCTCAGGCGGCATGGTAGCACAGTAGTTAGCACTGCTGCCTCACAGCTCCAGGGATCTGGGTTCGATTCCCAGCTGAAGTCACTGTCTGTGTGGAGTTTGCACGTTCTCCCTGTGTCTGCGTGGGTTTGCTCCAGTTTCCTCCCACAGTCCAAAGATGTGCAGGTTAGGTGCATTCGCCATGCTAAATTGCCCTTTAATGTCTCAGGATGCGTAGGTTAGATGGATTAGCAGGGTAAATATGGGGGTTATGGGGACAGGGCCTGGGTGGGATTGTGGTCGGTGCAGACTCAATGGGCCGAATGGCCTCCTTCTGCATTGTAGGGATTGTATGATTTTAAGTATCATTGGCACATTTCTGGTGACAGCTTAAAGTGTATTTATTAGTGTCATAAGTAGGCTTACGTTAACACTGCAATTAAGTTACCGTGAAAATCCCTGAGTCGCCACACTTCAGCACCTGTTCGGGTACACCGAGGGAGAATTTAGCATGGTCAATACATCTAACCAGCACGTCTTTGGACTGTGGGAGGAAACAGGAGCACCTGGAGGAAACCCACACAGACACAGGGAGAACATGCAGAATCCGCACAGACAGTGACCCAAGCCAGGAATCAAACCCGGGTCCCTGGCGCTGTGAGGCAGCAGTGCTAACCACTGTGTCACCGTGCTGCTTCAAATGTCTGCTCCAGGTGAGACGGTACTGCTCCAGATCTGCTCCAGCTGGTGGTACGTCTGTAAGCAGTGAGTGGGATACTCAATGCTGGCGGTTACTGGGGAACTTACACTTCATTGTATAAAGTCACACAGTAAGGGTGCCCACTTGGGCAAGGCACTAAAAGGCTACACTATAACTATGAACAAAAGCAAAAGCTGAATGCAAGTTTGGGGAACAACACTTTGGCAATTTACAGTTTTCTGATTCAACCACATTCACCAATTTCAGACCAAAACCTCTGTCCCCGTTTTGTTTCCTTGTTCCTTTGCCGATTCACTCACTTTCGGACACTCATCATTCTGCCATTCACACCTCCTCTGGACATATCCTGCATGGACCAGCTGGTGGGGGTATTCACAGACATCTTCAACCTCTCTTTACACCAATCCTAGGTCCCTATCTGCTTCAAGAAGACAACCATCATCCTGGTACCAAAGAAAAGCCCCAAGCAGCGTGCCTGAATGACTATCATCCGGTGGCTCTGATATCCATCATTATGAAGTGCTTCAAAAGGCTAGTCATGGCGCAAATCAATTCCAGCCTCCCGGACTGCCTGGATCCACTACAGTTTGCCTACTGCCGCAACAGGTCCAAAGCAGACGCCATCACCCTGGCCCTGCACTCAACCCTGGAACACCTAGACAACAAAGACATCCATGTCAGACTCCTCATTATTGACTACAGCTCAGCCTTCAACACCATTATTCCTACAAAACTCATCTCCAAACTCCATGACCTCGGGCTCAGCTCCTCCCTCTGCGACTGGATCCGAGACTTCCTAACCTACAGACCACAATCAGTAAGAATAGGCAACAACACCTCCTCCATGATCATCCTCAACACTGCTGCTATGGCCTCAGCCCCCTACTATACTCCTTATACACCTACTACTGTGTGGCCAAATTCCCCTCCAACTCAATTTTCAAGTTTGCTGATGACACCACGGTAGTGGGTCAGATCTCAAACAATGATGAGATGGAGTACAGGAATGACATAGAGAATCTGGTGAACTGGTGCGATGACAATAATCTCTCCCTCAATGTCAACAAAATGAAGGAGATGGTCATCGACTTCAGGAAGCGTAGTGGAGAACATGCCCCTGTCTACATCAACGGGGATGAAGTGGAAATGGTCGAGAGCTTCAAGTTGTCCTGGCCTCTCCATGCTGACGCTATAGTTTAGAAAGCTCACCACGCCTCTACTTTCTCAGGAGGATAAGGAAATTCAGCATGTCCGCTACATCTCTCACCAACTTCTACAGATGCACCTTAGAAAGCATTCTTTCTGGTTGTATCACAGCTTGGTATGGCTCCTGCCCTGACCAAGACCGCAACAAACTACAAAGCCCAGTCCATCACGCAAACCAGTGTCCCATCCATTGACTCTGTCTACCGCTGCCTTGGCAAAGCAGCCAGCATAATTAAGGACCCCACGCACCCCAGACATTCTCTCTTCCACCTTCTTCTGTCGGAAAAAAGATACAGAAGTCTGAGGTCACGTACCAACCGACTCAAGAACAGCTTCTTCCCTGCTGCCATCAGATTTTTAAATGGATCTATCTTGCATTAAGTTGATTTTTCTCGAAACCCTAGCTATGACTGTAACACTACATTCTGCACTCTCTCCTTTCCTTCTCTATGAACGGTATGCTTTGTCTGTATAGCGCGCAAGAAACAATACTTTTCACTGTATGTTAATACATGTTACAATAATAAATCAAATCAAACATCTTTAGTTTATTTACTGTTCCCATTCCCACTTCCTTTGGCCATGACCGTCAAACTTTTTACCATTTTTTCTTAGTGCAGAAGGAGGCCATTCATCCCATCAAGTCCGCACCGACCGCAATCCCACCCAGGCACTATCCCCATAACCCCATTCATTCACCCTAGCTAGACCCCCTGACACTAAGAGGCAATTTAGCGTGGCCAATCAACCTAACCCGCACATCTTTGGACTGTGGGAGGAAACCGGAGCACCCGGAGGAAACCCACACAGACACGGGGAGAATGTGCAAACTCCAAACAGACAGTGACCCAAGAGGGGAACCGAATCCGGGTCCCTGGCGTTGTGAGGCAGCCATGCTAACCACTGTGCCGCCCCACCTCCCCATTTCATGTACCATTTCATCTCTCCTGTCTTCCTGCCACCCGTAAGACCATAAGACATAGGAGCAGAATTAGGCCACTCAGCCCATCGAGTCTGCTCCGCCATTCAATCATGGCTGATATTTTTCTCATCCCCATTCTCCTGCCTTTTCCCCATAACCCCTGATCCCCTTATTAATCAAGAACCTATCTATCTCTGCCTTAAAGACACTCAATGACCTGACCTCCACAGCCTTTTGCGGCAAAGAGTTCCACAGATTCACCACTCTCTGGCTGAAGAAATTCCTCCTCATCTCTGTTTTAAAGGATCGTCCCTTTAGCCTGAGGTTGTGCCCTCTGGTTCTGGTTTTCTCTACTAGTGGAAACATCCTCTCCACGTCCACTCTATCCAGGCCTCACAGTATCCTGTAAGTTCCAATAAGATCCCTCCTCATCCTTCTAAACTCCAACGAGTACAGATGCAGAGTCCTCAATCGTTCCTCATACAACAAGCTCTTCATTCCAGGGATCATTCTTGTGAAATTTTGTGGCCGTTCACAGCAGTCGGATTCTCCAGTCCCGCCGCAGTGAGCGGAGATTTGGCTGAGTGTCAAATTCTCCATCCTCGTTGCAGTAGCAGTGGGGTGTGAATGGCCGGAGAATTCCGGCCAATGATTTTGATCGAGTACATCGGGCAAAACCGTTTCCAATCACTGGAGGGTCAGAGAGAACGCAGCTTCCACAAAATAACCTGCTGGAGGATGAGAATGTTCTTCCCTCCCCTCGCTAAGTTGTGGTGATGCAGAATGCATTACTGGAGAGGGCAGTGGAAACAGATTCAATAGTAACTTTCAAAAGGGAATTGGGTAAATACTCCTTAAAAATCCTAGGACTGCGGAGGGAGAGCAGAGGAGCGCGGCTGATTGGATAACCCTTTTCTCAAGGGCCCACACAGGCACGATGGGCGGAATGGCTTCCTTCTGTGCAATTCTACATATGTACATTCAGAAATATACGTTCACACAATGGTTTGCTATTCACTGGGTAACTGCAGGTTTCAGCATTTGATAAACTTGCACTGATGAATTTGGGATTGTCAGTAATATTAAAATGAAGTCAACACAAAAAGACACACAACATCATGTTGGGATACCCAGTACCAATTAAAACAGAAAACATGAAAATAAAACACCTCCTCCCTACCCCCGAGCAGCAACACTGTGTATAGGATTACAAATATATATGACACAGATTTGGATATATGCATACACATACACACACATATATATATATATATATATATACACACACACACGTATACATAAATACACACACATATACATATATTTATATATACACACATATATACATATATACACACACATACATATATACACACACACATATACACACACACACATATACACATATATATACACACACACACATATACACATATATATACACCCACACATATACACATATATATACACCACACATATACACATATATATACACACACACATATACACATATATATACACACACACACATATAACATATATATACACACACACATATACATATACACACACAAACACACATACATATAGACATCCTGGCAGTATATAGACACCCTGACAGCTTGAATTTTGCACTTTATATTATTGGAAGCTCTTGTCAGACAGATTCTGACTACACCTCTCACTAGTATCTGCATCACTTTCCATCCATGTAGCTAGAATCAGGATTCGCAATTAATGCACATTAAATAAGCTTTACAACAGAAAGGGCGGCCTCATATCGAAATCTTCAGATGCGTTTCAGTGCTGAGATATTCACAGTGGATTAAGAACGATAAGATGCATTGAACATTCACAGTTTTAACACAAAACCCCACGACCCAGTGCAGCCAGAGCCAGTGAGCTGCTGATGTTTAAAAACAAGCTTCAGGGTTTCACATCACCAGGCGAACACAACTGACATTTCACGAGTGAAACACGCAGGTAACAAAAGAAGCAAGCAATTCTTCACTGAAACAGAACCGCGTTACTAAGAGCCACAGAACCGAAAAGGCTGCAATCTGAATTCAAATATTTACACTCCAAGAATGGGCTTTCCCCCCTCCCCCAGCATTTTGTTTAACTGGGCAGTTTATTTCTCGCTCTCTCTGTATAATACAGATCCCTAGCTTCCTCCTCTCTCTCCTCTCTAGCCCTCTCCCCATTTCTCTTGTGTTCTGCAGCCCACCCGTTGCAAAGGCGCTTTACTCACCCTTGGGTCGCACGGGTTTCTGCTGTGGGTGATTTCTATTTATCTTTCCGCCCGAACCCCCGCCCCCCCCCTCAAGTTCTGCATTGAATTATCACCTCTCTCTGCATACACACAGATACACACACACAGACACATAGATACACACACACACACACATAGATACACACACAGATACACACACACAGAGACACATAGATACACACACAGATACACACACAGAGACACATAGATACACACACACAGAGACACACAGTTACACATACAGATACACACACACAGACACACAGATACACACACACACACATAGATACACACACAGATACACACACAGAGACACATAGATACACACACAGAGACACACACACAGAGACACATAGATACACACACAGATACACACACACAGAGACACATAGATACACACACACAGAGACACACAGTTACACATACAGATACACACAGCCACATAGACACACACACAGATACACATACAGGTACACGCACACACAGCCACAGACACACACACAGATACACACACAGATACACAGACAGACATACAGATACACACACACACAGCCACATAGATAGACACAGATACCCACACACACGGATACACACAGACACATAGATACACAGACACACAAACGCACGCAGATATACACACAGGCACACACACACACAGACATACACACACAGACACGCACACAAACACACGTACACACACAACACACATACACAAACACAGATATACACACACACAGATACACACTGATACACACACAAATAGCCACACAGATACATACGCTCACACAAAGACACACAGATACACACACACAGATACACAAAAACCAAGACAACAAGCAGCCTAAGATTCAGACACCCAATCAATGTTCAGGAAATAACATCCCCATTTGACACATATCAATTCTCCCTTTAAAACAGCCTCGGAAATTAAAAAGAAAATAAAGCCACCCCCCCACCCCCCGGTTGGGCTGCAGTGATTTGAAATGGCACGGTAAGACATTTTCCACCCTGCTCACTTTTAAATCTCTTTATGTTCTTCCCCTCTTGCCTTCAGTCGATGCCGAGCGAGGATTTCAGGAACAGCCTCGCTCACATCACGGCTGCTACTGAGAAAGCGGGAATAAAGCTCAGATCTTGCGTCTCATGCGACTGGAATAAACAGGGATTTCTCTCTCCCTCTCCCCTCCTCTCTCTCTCTCTCTCCCATAGAGTAGGTATTTGCGATGGAAATGCATTAGAGACACTCCCACACCGGGAGAGGTAGGGGTTTGTTTTGTCACTAACACTGACTGCACACTGATGAAGAACCTGTTCCTTGCAGATCCGGCAAACAAAAAAGACCCAATTCTTTTAAAGAAGAAATCAGAGTTTTTTTAACCCTAACCTCACACAATGAAACATAAAATTATTATGTAAAAAATTAACGCCTCTCAAATTATTTTCAAAATAATTTGTTGTTACCTCCCAGTGAGTCATGTGTAATAAAATCAGAAATGTTATTTTAAAACTGGTTTCGAATTTAATTACAAAGGGAAATGTCCCAGCCCCATCACAAACACACTGACACATACCCACAAGAAACTATATTGATCACTGCTTTGTATGTGCAGAATTAATCAATCCCAATGATCTTTTCGGATACGGTGAGTTGTATCCTGAGTTGCTTTTCCAGCACCTGAATTCAAACCCAGGCTGAGCGCCCCCCCCGCAGCTGAGTCCCGCCCCCCCCCAGCTGACTCCCCCCCCCCCCCCCAGCTGACTCCCCCCCCCCCCCCCCGCTGACCCCCCCCCCCCCCCCCGCTGACTCCCCCCCCCCCCCCTGACTCCCCCCCCCCCCCCCCCTGACTCCCCCCCCCCCCCCCCCCCCCCGGCTGACTCCCCCCCCCCCCCCCCCCCCGGCTGACTCCCCCCCCCCCCCCCGGCTGACTCCCCCCCCCACCCCCCCCGGCTGACTCCCCCCCCCCCCCCGGCCCCCCCCGGCTGACTCCCCCCCCCCCGGCTGACTCCCCCCCCCCCCCCCCCGGCTGACTCCCCCCCCCCCCCCCCCCGGCTGACTCCCCCCCCCCCCCGGCTGACTCCCACCCCCCCCCCCCCGCTGACTCCCCCCCCCCCCCCCCCCGGCTGACTCCCCCCCCCCCCCCGGCTGACTCCCCCCCCCCCCCCCCGCTGACCCCCCCCCCCCCCCCCCGGCTGACTCCCCCCCCCCCCCCCCCCGGCTGACTCCCCCCCCCCCCGGCTGACTCCCCCCCCCCCCCCCCCCGGCTGACTCCCCCCCCCCCCCCCCCCCGGCTGACTCCCCCCCCCCCCCCCCCCCGGCTGACTCCCCCCCCCCCCCCCCCCCCGGCTGACTCCCCCCCCCCGGCTGACTCCCCCCCCCCCCCCCCTGACTCCCCCCCCCCCCCCCCCCGGCTGACTCCCCCCCCCCCCCCCGGCTGACTCCGCCCCCCCCCCCCCCCCCCCGGCTGACTCCCCCCCCCCCCCCCCCCCCCGGCTGACTCCCCCCCCCCCCCCCCCCGGCTGACTCCCCCCCCCCCCGCTGACTCCCCCCCCCCGGCTGACTCCCCCCCCCCCCGGCTGACTCCCCCCCCCCCCCCCCCCCCCCCCCGGCTGACTCCCCCCCCCCCCCCCCCCCCCCCCGGCTGACTCCCCCCCCCCCCCCCCCGGCTGACTCCCCCCCCCCCCCCCCCCGGCTGACTCCCCCCCCCCCCCCCCCCCCGGCTGACTCCCCCCCCCCCCCCGGCTGACTCCCCCCCCCCCCCCCCCCGGCTGACTCCCCCCCCCCCCCCCCGGCTGACTCCCCCCCCCCGGCTGATTCCCCCCCCCCCCCCCCCCCCGGCTGACTCCCCCCCCCCCCCCCCCCCCGGCTGACTCCCCCCCCCCCCCCCCCCCGGCTGACTCCCCCCCCCCCCCCCCCCCCGGCTGACTCCCCCCCCCCCCCCCCCCCCCGGCTGACTCCCCCCCCCCCCCCCCGGCTGACTCCCCCCCCCCCCCCCCCCCCGGCTGACTCCCCCCCCCCCCCCCCCCGGCTGACTCCCCCCCCCCCCCCCCCCCCCCCCCCCGGCTGACTCCCCCCCCCCCCCCCCCCGGCTGACTCCCCCCCCCCCCCCGGCTGACTCACCCCCCCCCCCCCCCCCGGCTGACTCCCCCCCCCCCCTCCCCCGGCTGACTCCCCCCCCCCCCCCCCCCCGGCTGACTCCCCCCCCCCCCCCCCCCCCCCGGCTGACTCCCCCCCCCCCCCCCCCGGCTGACTCCCCCCCCCCCCCCCCCCCCCGGCTGACTCCCCCCCCCCCCCCCCCGGCTGACTCCCCCGCCCCCCCGGCTGACTCCCCCCCCCCCCCGGCTGACTCCCCCCCCCCCCCCGGCTGACTCCCCCCCCCCCCCCCCCCCCGGCTGACTCCCCCCCCCCCCCCCCCCCGGCTGACTCCCCCCCCCCCCCCCCCCCCCCGGCTGACTCCCCCCCCCCCCCCCCGGCTGACTCCCCCCCCCCCCCGGCTGACTCCCCCCCCCTACCCAGGCTGACTCCCCCCCCCCCAGGCTGACTCCCTCCCCCAGGCTGACTCCCCCCTCAACCCCCCCCCCCCCCAGGCTGACACCCCCACCCCCATTGCCCAGGTTGACTCCCCCCCTGCCAGGCTGACTACCCCCACCCCCAGGCTGATTTCCCCCACCCCCATTGCCCAGGTTGACTCCCCCCATGCCTCTGTGTTGACTCCTCACCCACCCCCCTCAAGCTGACTCCCCCCACCCCAACCCACCCCGACTGTGTTGGTTTCAAGGGTCTTTGACTTTTTTTTAGTGGTCCAATCGACTCAGCAAGCTGGAACTAATTGTCGCTTAGTTAGTAATGGCATTTGGAATTGTCAGTGATGGTGAAAAAATTGGCAAAAAAGATGCTCATGAAATATCAGAGCAGAATTGGGCCATTCGGCCCATCGAGTGCTCCACCGTTTGGACATGACTGATATGTTTCTTCACCCTATTCTCCTTTTCCCTGTAACCTTGATCAAGAACCTATCTATCTCTGCATTAAATAGGCTCAATGACAGGCAGCACGGTAGCACAGTGGTTAGCACTGCTGCCCCACAGCTCCAGGGACCCAGGTTCAATTCTGGCCTTGGGTCACTGTCTGAGTGAAGTTTGCACATTCTCCCTGTGTCTGCGTGGGTTTCCTCCGGGTGCTCCGGTTTCCTCCCACACACCAAAGATGTGCAGGTTAGGTGGATTGGCCATGCTAAATTGTCCCTTAGTGTCAGGGGAGTTGCAGGGTAAATACATGGGGTTATGGGGATAGGGCCTGGGTGAGATTGTGGTCAGTGCAGACTCGATGGGCCGAATGGCCTCCTTCTGCACTGTAGGGATTCTATGATTTATGACCTGGCCTCCACAGCCTTCTGTGGCAATGAATCCCACAAATTTACCACCCTCTGGCTGAAGAAATTCCTCCTCATCTTGGTTCTAAAGGATGATTCCTTTGCTCTGAGGTTGTGCCCTTGGATCCTGGTGTAGGTGGGGACACTGTAGTGAGGTTGGGACTGCGACACTTTATTGTTACACAGTATCAATGGAAACCCTGTGCCTGGGAGGGCTTCATTGATCAGGGACAGCTCAGAGGTTGGGAATTCTGCCACGGAATCAACTCCAGACTCCCCAGAGCCTGTCCACCTTTGGAAAAGCATGGGTCATGAGTGTGATGGAATACTCTCCCCTTGCCTGGCTGGGTGCAGCTCCAACAACACTCAAGAAGCTCGACACCATCCAGGACAAGGCAGTCCTCCTGATCGGCACCATCCACCATCTTAAAAAATAATTCACTCCTCCACCAACAGTGCAGCAATGCATCCCATCTTCAAGACGCATCAACAAAAATCCTTCTACAGCACTTTCTGAACCTACAATCTCTATTACCAAGAAGGACAAGGGCAACAGCTGCATAGGAACGCAACAGTCTTCATGCTCCACTCCAAGTCACACACCACCCTGACTTGGAAATATATCGCCGCTCCTTCAGTGTCAGTGGATGGAAATCCTGAAACTCCCTCCCTAACAGCACCGTGGGTGCACCTGGGCATGGGAACCCTGGCCATGCCAGCCTGTGCCCCCTGGCACTGCCCAAGGGGCAAAGTGCCTATGCCCAGGGAGCACCTTGGCACTGCCCGATGGGCAGTGCCAAGGGGAAGGGGCCTATTGTGGGCAGGGCCTAGGGGCAATTGGTGGGGGTGGGGGGTCCTGCTGCCACTCTGCATGGGGATCGGTCTGGGCTGGAGGGAGGCCAGTGATTGGGGTGGGCTGGTGGTGGGGTGGTGGGGAAGGTGGTCTGTCAGGGGGGGCCTGCCTCCGAGGGGGGTCTGATCCCGGGTGGGGCGGGGGTCTGCCAGGATGAGGTGGTTGGGGGGATCGCCTCTGCTGGGGGGCGTGGGCTGGACATCGGGGCGCTTCGGGACGGGGGTGGGGGGGTCAGGGTTGGCCCGGGAATTGCTGTGGTGGCCGCGATCAGGCTGTGGGGGGGGAGCTGGACGGGCAGCACTGCGGGGGTCCCGGGCTGGCCAGTGATCGAGCTGGCCAGCAAACGGGGAGTCTGACAGATCGGGACCACTGCAAAGTGCAGAGTTCCAGAACTATCAGACTCCGCCGTGAATAGGCCCCGCCCCCCTGTGCTTTTAATGATATTCACGACTGGGACCTCTGCAGTGCACAGAGTGCGGAGATTCGGGTGAGAAACTGCACTGAAAAAACAGTCGTGATCTAGAACAGTTTTCCCAACAATTCAGCACTTTTGGGAGAATCGCCCCCAACAGAAGTGAACTTGTAGAATCTGTTTCAGAGTCCTCAAAATAACTTCCTCAGATCATTCTCCATGGAGAACATCTCTGCTGGCACAGAGTTCCAGCTCATTACAGCGATACTGGTGAAGGACATCGCCTAAGTATATTGGAAACACAGACAGCAAATATATATTTGCTCCAGACACTCTCGGAAACCACAATTACAATGGTGAGAGATGCCGAAATTCCTTGTTAGTGAGATGCAGCACATGAATCGGAACTCTCGATATTGACACAAAATGTGCACTTTTGTAAAATAATGATGTATTTTCATTGGTTTGCAGCTGTCAGCTCACATTCCATGAAGCCGGTCTGAAACAGCTTTTTAGTGACCCATTCTTACTTGGCATCAGAGGGAGGCAGTAAGATGGGAGAATATTCTATTTTGCAGAACTGGTTTCCTATAATGGAACACCCAAACTCATCCCATTAAGGAGCAGAAATAAAAATTGACCCATTTGTCGACCATGTTAAACCTGAGAGAAATGTTATTGATCCCGCAACAAATTAAACTACTATCAGCATCATTAGTATAATTAGAGTTATTCTAGGGGTCATTTGCTGAAAGGAGTAAGGTTGATGCCAGTCAATATTTATTCCAGTCTTGTTCCCTCTGCTCGTGAAGTTTAAGTTTAAAGTTTATTTATTAGTGTCACAATTAGGCTTACATTAACACTGCAATCAAGTTACTGTGAAAATCCCCTAGTCGCCACAATCCGGCGCCTGTTCGGGTACACTGAGGGAGAATTTAGCACGGCCAATACACCTAACCAGCGTGTCTTTCGGACTGTGGGAGGAAACCGGAGCACCCGGAGGAAACCCACGCAGACACAGGGAGGAACTCCGCACAGACAGTGACCCAAGCAGGGAATCGAACCCGTGTCCCTGACGCTGTGAGGCAGCAGTGCCAACCACGAACTAATGCTAACTAGTCAGGGATGTTTGTGCTTTGAAATGGGGAGATTTTCATTTTAGGACCCAGTGTCAGCACCGAGCATTCCTAAGTCAGGTGTAACGCCGTGCCGAACAGAGGGCGGGCTTTTACGACCTCGCTTGGGCGTAAAAGCCCGCCCAAGACCAACGGAGAATTCTGTTCTGCGAGCCTCACCCTCCCCGATTCTGGGGCAGGCAAGGCAGGAAAATTCCGGCCTTAATGTTTGTTCATGGGATGTGGACATCATTTGTTAACTATATCCAAATACCCAAGAAAGGATGATGGTAAAGCACTTGAACCGCTGCAGTCCCTGCTGCCCGACCCCCTGGGGGGCCCCGATTGCCCCCCTTTATTCCGGCAGGGTCTTCCACTAGTTCCCCGAACGTGGGGAGCTACTCTAAACCCCGCCGGAATGAAGTACTCCTGGCGGGATGGGAGATGCTATCGGGTCCGGCAAGTTCCGTGCCGGGACTGATGATCACATGCAAAATATATTTAAAATACATTTAAAAAAGATTCAAATGACTTACCTGTCTTCCTGTCATTTCCAGCTTGGTCCCGGCTGTGACTGTTCTCCAACTCTGGGAGACACGCATGCGTTCCCAGCGCATGTGCGAATCCCGCGAAATGGCCGAGACGCGATTCTCCCGACCGGACCCACCAAAAACGTTGCGGGTCGCGATGGGAGAATTGGGCCCTATTTCTATCCCAGAAGAGTGGAAGTGGGGCACTGCATTACTCTTATACCTCATCTGTATAACTTTATACCTTACAATAAATACAATGACACTGAAATTCCATTGGCCAGGCTTGAGTTTTCTAAGGCTGCCATGTAAATAGCCAAATGTTGTGAGGCCAGTGGGTGCCCTTTTGGTACATTCCTAGTACCCAACAACTGCACACAGCTGAAAATTGAGGGGGTGCCACGGTCTTCCTGAAGGATGCCCAGTTGAATTTCCCCTCAAGATCCCTGGAAGAAAAAGAAGATCCAATTTTCTCTTATAAAACTTACCTTTGGGGTTCTGAGCTGCTACTTTGACCTGGACACGCCACTTTCGCCCCCAACAGGTGAGGCCCACTTGAACCCATTCAAAGGCTTCCCTTCACCCAGAATACCAGCCTTCTATTGTACTCTGAGTTCTTGGCCACAAACTGTTGGAGTCAACCCAGGATGAATATTTTTATTCGTTTAGGGGAAGTGGGCGTTGCTGGTTGGGCCAGCATTTAGTGCCAATCTCTAATTGCCCTTTAACTGAATGGTTTTCTGGGCCACTTCAGATGGCGTTTTGCTGTGGGTCTGGAGTCACGTGTAGGCCAGGCTGGCAGATTTCTTTCCCTAAAGAACATGAGTGAACCAGGTGGGTTTTTACGACAATCGACAATGGTTTCGTGGTCATGGTCATAAGTAGACTTTTAATTAATTCCTGATTTTATTTTCCTGATTTTTATTTTAGATTCAAAATACTGTGGGTCGGCACGGTGGTTAGCACTGCTGTCTCACAGCGCCAGGGACCTGGGTTCAATTCCCAGCTTGGGTCACTGTCTGTGAGGAGTTTGCACGTTCTCCCCATGTCTGCGTGGGTTTCCTCCGGGTGCCTCCCACAATCTGAAAGACGTGCTGGTTAGGTGCACTGGCCATACTAAATTCTCCCTCAGTGTACCCGAACAAGCGCCGGAGTGTGACCACTAAGGTATTTTCACAGTAACTTCATTGCAGTGTTAATGTAAGCCTACTTGTAACAAATAAATAAACTTCAATTTCACCATCTGCCATGGTGGGATTCGAACTCTGGTTCCCAGAGCATTAGTCTGGATTTCTAGTTATGAGTCCAATGATAATACCACCACGCCATTGCCTCCCCAAGGGTTCTACTGTATCCTAATTACAGTTACAGCGGGAGTGTGGCAGAACACTCGAGGAAGCCAAGGATCAACTTGTAGTATCACTTTCCTCTTGGTGGGACATTGTTGCTGTGTTTCCCTACACAACAACAATGGCTGAATGTCAACAGTACTTGACTGGTTCTCTTTAGAGAGCAGCTCTGAGGTTGGGGAAGGTGCTATATAAAGGAAAGGAGAGAGTGCAGAATGTAGTGATACAGTCATAATAAAGGGTGTAGAGAAAGATGAACTTAATGCAAGGTAAGTCACTTCAGAAGTCTGACAGCAGCAGGGAAGAAGCTGTTCTTGAGTCAGTTGGTATGTGACCTCAGACTTTTGTATCTTTTCCCAACGGAAGAAGGTGGAAGAGAATATGTTCAAGAAACAATACTTCTCTCTTTCACTTTCTTCCACCTTCTGTTATGACTGTAGCACTACATTCTGCACCCTCTCCTTTCCTTCTCCCCTATGCACTCTATGAACGGTATGCTTTGTCTGTATAGCGCGCAAGAAACAATACTTTTCACTGTATCCCAATACATGTGACAATAATAAATCAAGTCAAGTCAAATCAAAATGTGACCATCCTGTAAAATTATTGTTTAATGTGATTATATACTATTCTGTCATGTGGTTCACAGCATGGGGGTGGCACTGTGGCATGGGGGTGGCACTGTGGCACAGTGGTTAGTACTGCTGCTTCACAGCGCCAGGGACCCAGGTTCGATTCCTGGCTTGGGTGACTGTGCGGAGTTTGCATGTTCTTCCCATATCTGTGTGGGTTTCCTCCGGGTGCTCAGGTTTCCTCCCACAGTCCAAAAGATGTGCTAGTTAGGTGCATTGGCCATGCTAAGTTCTCCCTCAGTGTACCCGAACAGGTGCTGGAGTGTGGCAACTGGGGTATTTTCACAGTAATTTCATTGCTGTGTTAATGTAAGCCAACTTGTGACAAATAAATAAAGTAACATGATTTTTTAAATCATGCCTGAGCGTAGTGTCATCATGCTGCACTTGTTCAAACCTAACTCGTGATTAGTGAAATTACTCGGTGTTCATTAAAACTCCTACTCCTTCCTACTTCGAGTGAAGGCAAGTGTCCAGGTGAGGGCAGCAGAGCGGTGAAGGTGATTGGCGGTTGCAGGGTGGTAATAGTCGGAGATTTTAACTTTCCCAACATTGACTGGGATAGCCATAGTATTAGAGGGTTGGATGGAGAGAAATTTGTTGAGTGTATTCAGGAGGAATTTCTCAATCAGTATGTGGATGGCCCGACTAGAGAGGGGGCAAAACATGACCTCCTCTTGGGAAATAAGCAAGGGCAGGTGACAGAAGTGTTGGTGAGGGATCACTTTGGGACCAGTGACCATAATTCTATTGGTTTTAAGATAGCTATGGAGAATGATAGGTCTGGCCCAAAAGTTAAAATTCTAAATTGGGGCAAGGCCAATTTTGATGGTATCAGGCAGGAACTTTCAAAAGTTAACTGGGGGAGTCTGTGGGAAGGCAAAGGGATGTCTGGTAAGTGGCACGCTTTCAAAAGTGTGTTAACCAGGGTTCAGGGTAAACACATTCCTCTTAGAGTGAAGGGCAAGGCTGGCAGAAGTAGGGAACCCTGGATGACTCGGGATATTGAGGCCCCGGTCAAGAAGAAGAAAGAGGCACATGACATGCATTGGCAGCTGGGATTAGGTGAATCCCTTGAAGAGTATAGGGGGTGTAGGAGTAGAGTTAAGAGAGAAATCAGGAGGGCAAAAAGGGGACATGAGATTGTTTTGGCAGAGAAGGCAAAGGAGAATCCAAAGAGCTTCTTCAAAGACATAAAGGGCAAAAGAGTAACAAGGGAGAAAGTAGGGCCTCTTAAGGATCAACAAGGTCATTTATGTGCAGATCCACAAGAGATGGGTGAGATCCTAAATGAATATTTCTCATCAGTATTTACTGTTGAGAAAAGCATGGATGCTAGGGAACTTGGGGAAATAAATAGTGATGTCTTGAGGAGTGTACATATTACAGAGAAGGAGGTGCTGGAAGTCTTAAAGCGCATCAAGGTAGATAAATCCCTGGGACCTGATGAAGTGTATCCCAGGACATTGTGGGAGGCTAGGGAGGAATTTGCAGGTCCCCTAGCCGAGATATTTAAATCATTGATAGTCACGGGTGAGGTGCCTGAAGATTGGAGAGTGGCAAATGTTGTGCCTTTGTTTAAAAAGGGCTGCAGGGAAAAGCCTGGGAACTACAGGCCAGTGAGCCTCACATCTGTGGTGGGTAAATTGTTGGAAGGTATTTTGAGAGACAGGATCTACAGGCATTTGGAGACTCAAGGACTGATTAGGGACAGTCAGCATAGCTTTGTGAGTGGAAAATCATGTCTCACAAATTTGATTCAGTTTTTTGAAGGGGTAACCAAGAAGGTAGATGAGGGCAGTGCAGTTGATGTTGTCTACATGGACTTTAGCAAGGCCTTTGACAAGGTACCACATGGTAGGTTGTTGCATAAGGTTAAATCTCATTGGATCCAGGGTGAGGTATCTAAATGGATACAAAATTGGCTTCTTGACAGAAGCCAAAGGCTGGTTGTAGAGAATTGTTTTTCAAACTGGAGGCCTGTGACCAGCGATGTGCCTCAGGAATCAGTGCTGGGTCCACTGTTATTTGTCATTTATATTAATGATTTGGATGAGAATATAGGAGGCATGGTTAGTAAGTTTGCAGATGACACTAAGACTGGTGGCATAATGGACAGTGAAGAAAGTTATCTTCAATTGCAATGGGATCTTGATCAATTGGGCCAGTGGGCTGATGAATGGCAGATGGAGTTTAATTTAGACAAATGCGAGGTGATGCATTTTGGTAGATTGAATCAGGGCAGGACTTACTCAGTTAATGGTAGGGCGTTGGGGAGGGTTCCAGAAAAAAGAGATCTAGGGGTACATGTTCATAGCTCCTTGAAAGTGAAGTCACAGGTGGACAGAGTGGTGAAGAAGGCATTTGGCATGCTTGGTTTCATTGGTCAGAACATTGAATACAGGAG
The DNA here is from genome assembly GCF_964213995.1 of Mustelus asterias. NCBI lineage: Eukaryota > Metazoa > Chordata > Chondrichthyes > Carcharhiniformes > Triakidae > Mustelus > Mustelus asterias. The sequence continues at coordinate 7,173,013 of NC_135825.1, read as the reverse complement.
TTGGAATGTCTTGTTGAAGTTGTACAAGACATTGGTAAGGCCACACTTGGAATACTGTGTGCAATTCTGGTCACCCTATTATAGAAAGGATATTATTAAACTAGAAAGAGTGCAGAAAAGATTTACTAGGATGCTACCGGGACTTGATGGATTGAGTTATAAGGAGAGGCTGGATAGATTGGGACTTTTTTCTCTGGAGTGTAGGAGGCTGAGGGGTGATCTTATAGAGGTCTATAAAATAATGAGGGGCACAAATCAGCTAGATAGTCAATATCTTTCCTCACAGGTAGGAGAGTCTAAAACTAGAGGGCATAGGTTTAAGGTGAGAGGGGAGAGATACAAAAGTGTCCAGAGGGGCAATTTTTTCACACAGAGGGTGGTGAGTGTCTGGAACAAGCTGCCAGAGGCTGTAGTAGAGGCGGGTACAATTTTGTCTTTTAAAAAGCATTTAGATAGTTACATGGGTACGATGGGTATAGAGGGATATGGGCCAAATGTGGGCAATTGGGATTAGTTTAGGGGTTTTAAAAAAAAAGAGCGGCCTGCGCAAGTTGGGGCGAAGGGCTTTTTTCCATGCTGTAAACCTCTATGACTCTGAAAGTCAGATACATTCCCTGTCACATCAATGTTCTGGTCTAATGTGGTAAAGAAAACTTTACATAAGCCAGTCATAAAAAATAAATACTACATGTCTCGTAATAACCCAGGGTTGGTTTCAGCATTCAATCAAAACACTTAAGCTTGGCTTTCCTGGTTTATGAATATTACCTGAACTCTTTATATTACATTAGTCATTTATAATTTACCGCAAGCAATTATCTTCCACTCACATGGCTGAATGAACATAGCATTGACAAGTTGTGTATGTGTGTGTATATATTCTCTGAGTTATGATTTATTTAATAACAGTTTTTAATGCATTAAAGAGGTCCCAGTTTTACCAGAATCTACGTAATTGCTGGGCATATGCTGGAGACAATATTGTCCTCCGACGTGCTGTTCTGACGACCATTCAACTGCTGTAAATAAAAGCTCCCTGATGTCTATCCCTGTGCCCTCCCACCCCCATTGCCCAGATGTATCTGACAATAATGATTTGGCATTTACTTTTTTCATAATCCTGCAAATATCTCACAGACCTCTTTAATGTTCCATCTGAGACATCTCTCTCTTTTTACTTTCGGGGAAGGCACGGTGGCACAGTGGTTTGCACTGCTGCCTCACAGCACCAGGGATCTGGGTTCAAATCCCAGCTGGGGTCACTGTCTGTGTGGAGTTTGCACGTTCTCCCCGTGTCTGCGTGGGCTTCCTCCGGGAGTTCCGGTTTCCTCCCATAATCCAAAAGACGTGCTGGTTAGATGCATTGGCCGTGCTAAATTCTCCCTCAGTGTACCCGAACAGGTGCCGGAGTGTGGCGACTAGGGATTTTCACAGTAACTTCATTGCAGTGTTAGTTTAAGCCTACTTGTGACTAATAAATAAACTTTAACTTTAATTTATGGGATGTGGGTGTTGCTGGCTGGTCTAGTATTTATTGTCCGTCCCTAATTGCCTTTAATGGTGATGAGTCACCATCTTGAACCACTACAGTCCACGTGGTGTAGGTATACCCACAGTGCTGTTAGGGAGGGAGTTGCAAGCTTTATACCTAGTGACAGTGAAGGAACGGCAATATGTTTGCAAATCAGGATGGTGAGTAGCTTGGAGGGGAACTTGCAGGTGATGGTTTCCCATGTGTCTGCTGCCCTTGTCTTTCTAGATGGTAGCAGTTGTGGGTTTGAATGGCGGTTCAAGAAGGTGGTTCACCACCACCTTCTCAAGGGCAATCAGTGATGGGCAATAAATGTTGGTCCAGCCAGCGACACCATCATCCCACGAGTGACTATCAAAAACAAGCCCTGCCTCCAAGATCTGGGTTGCTTCCGTGTATTGTGGCAAACACAACTGCATGTAATATTCCAGATGTGACCTGACCAGAATAACTCTGAGATTTGAGCAGATTCCATTGCCATGTGCTCCGAGCCCTCGCAAAGATTGTTGATCAGAAAATTGCGCATTGCATGCTGGATTTCCCATCCATTATCCTGTAAAGGAGTAGCCATCAATGTTCAGCAGAAGTTCCTCCACAACTTGTCCCGTCTATCATGTGGGTCAGATCACAGTGAAATTAGACACTGGGACTCCTAGACATACATAGAATCATAGAATCCCTACGCTGCAGGAAAAAGCCATTCGGCCCATCGAGTCTGCACTGACCACAATCCCACACAGGCCATATCCCCTTAACCCCATGCATTTACCCTAGCTAGTCCTCCTTACACGATGGGCAATTTACCATGGCCAATCAATCTCACCCGCACATCTTTGGACTGTGGGAGGAAACCAAAGTATCTGGAGGAAACCCACGCAGACATGGGGAGAACATGCAGATTCTGCACAGACAGTGACCCGAGGCAGGAATTGAACTTGGGTCCCTGGCGCTGTGAGGCAGCAGTGCTAACCACTGTGCCACTGTGCCAAACACTTACTGACTTGGATATATATTGTCCATTCCTTCATTGTTATATAAACAATGAAATAAACTGGAACACGCTACCTAACAGCATTGTGGGTGTACCTTTGCCACAAGGCAGCAGTGGTTCACTAAGAAGGCCCACCAGCATCTTCTCAATAAATGGCTGTCTTGCCAGCGACATCTGCATCTCGAGAATGATTAAAATAAAAATCAGGCCTGTGATTTTCCAAACAACACTCTAGAAAGCTCTGCTGTTTGCTCAGGGTCCCCAATCAGGGAAACAGTCCTCAACTCACCTGTCAGCATGGCTTTGCTTATTTACACCTCATACAGGTTGGTCAAATCAACTGACACCCAAACACTTTTCAACCTTTCCCAGGATAAATTCGATCCCACCCATGGAACCATCCTGATTGACACTCAGCGGACATATGGCATCCTATCCCCCAGATTGCAAAACTGCAGACCACCACCCCACCCCACCCCCACTGCTTGCAATATTCTTTTAAACTCCAAAGATATTCCATCATTGGTATTGACAATTTCCATTCCCACTTGTCTTGGCTTCTATGTTATACCTGCTGCCACTGAGATCCTCAGCAAGACTGTGGTCACATCAAGATTCAATCAGGTGGCACGGTGGTTAGCACTGCTGCTTCACAGCGCCAGGGACCCAGGTTCGATTCCCAGCTTGGGCCACTGTCTGTGTGGGGTCTGCACTTCTCCCCCGTGTCTGCGTGGGTTTCCTCCGGGTGTTCCGGTTTCTTCCCACAGTCCGAAAGATGTGCGGGTTAGGGTGCATTGGCCGTGCTAAATTCTCTCTCAGTGTACCCGAACAGGCGCTGGAGTGTGGTGACGAGGGGATTTTCACAGTAACTGCATTGCAGTGTTAATGTAAGCCTACTAATAAATAAACTTAATCTTAAACAATCTCTCCAACTCACTCCTCAATGCCTCTCCAGCTCCATTGGAAATAAACTGGAACTCCTTCAAAACTGTGCTATCCACTACCTAATTTTTGCACCACCTACCAGACTGACTTTAAAATCCTTATTGTGAGCTATGAGTTCTGCAGTGGCATTTCTTCAGCTTACTTTTGCAACCCCCTGAAGTTCTACACACCGTCTGTACCCTTGGCCCTTCTCATTCTGGATCCTTTTCTTATTTCTTAGATTTAGCAGCATTGCTTTTTGCCATTATGGCCCTTGTTGTTTAGAACTCCTGTCACTAAGGGAGGCGATAGCCTGGTCTTATTATCGCTGGACTATTAATCCAGAAACTCACCTAATATTCTGGGGACCCGGGTTCGAATCCCGCCACGGCAGATGGTGGAATTTGAATTCAGTAAAAAAAAATCTGGAATTAAGAATCTACTGATGACCATCAAATCATTGTCGATTGTCGGAAAAACACATCTGGTTCACTAATGTCCTTTAGGGAAGGGAATCTGCTGTTCTTACCAGGTCTGGCCTACATGTGACTCCAGAGCCACAGCAATGTGGTTGACTCTCAACTGCCCTCAGGCAACTAAGGATGGGCAATAAATTTTGGCCCAGCCAGCGACACCCATGTCCCACAAATGAATAAAAAGAAACCATTGTCAATTGTTGGAAAAACTCATCTCGTTCACTAATGTCCTTGCCTGATCTGGCGTACATGTGTCTCCAGAGCCACAGCAATGTGGTTGACTCTCAACTGCCCTCCGAAAAGGCCTAGCAAGCCATTCAGTTCAAGGACAATTGGGAATGGCGATAAATGCTGGCCAGCCATGTCCCACGAATGAATAAAAAAAAACTTCTCAAGGTTTGTCCAAAGCTATCTCACATTTTCACGTCTCCCTTAACTCTGCTCTCAAGCCTGGCTCAGTGTTCTGTTCCCCTGTCTTGTGAAGTGCTTTCGAATATGTTAAAGGGGCTGCATTTTTACCCCAGTATGTCGTTGTATTGAACTTTCATTTGCCTTTAATCAGGGCAGATGAAGCTTTGCCAGGTCCTTATTAGAAGATCTTGGCAGTGGCGTTTGAGTTCCATTCCTAGGGATTTAAGTGCCTTGTGTTGAGACTGAACTCCCTGTTTATTTATAAATATTTGGAATAGGAGGCAGAACAGTACCTAGACACTCAACTTTCCCACCACTCCAGCTTCCTGTCTGAATCTCATTTCCATCCTTCCCTACAGCCAGTGATCCGTGTCCATGTTTTACCTTTATGCTTTAGTTTGTAAAGGACCTTCTCATGTGTACTTTATCAAAGGGTCTTTTAGAAGTCTCGGTACATTACACCATGTGGCTTTGATTTGGGGTGTCACTTCTTCAAAAGAGAACAATGGCCTTGAAATTAGACCGTGAGATCCTAGTGTAATGTACTTGCTTGAAGTTCCTCTCTTCATTCTTGTAGCAGCCACGTTCAAAATAAATGGGTCAGCATCTTTGCACAAATAGTGCAGGGAGGAATTTCAGAAAGATGTGTTAAACGCTACAATGCCAAAGTGTTATTTCAATGCCTCTGAGATTAGCCAAGCAAGAGCTACCTCTTCCCAAGGCCTGTTTTCTTAGATTATTTTCATGTGGGTGCTTTTTGAATATGGAGACTAGGTAAAGGCTTCCAGATATTCTTCCTGAATGTGTGAGCGACATTTGAGTATTCCGCTGGAACTTTGTCAGTGGCCTGATTAAAGAGGTTCAGGTGATGTCATGTGAGAATAAAAGGAAAAAAAGGGGATTTGCATTTGTATAGCACCTATCGCAGTCACCAGGCACCTCGAAGCACTTTACAGCCAATGACATATGTTTGAAGTGTAGTCATTGTTGTAACATAGGAAATGTAGTCGCCAATTTGCACACAGCAAGATCCCACAAACAGCAAAGGGATAACTGTCTGATCATTTGTTTTTGTGACATTGGTGGAGGGATAATAGTTGCCAGGATAACTCCCTTTCTCCCCACTGTGTCATCATTTTAATAATATATAAATATCTGCAGATACTGGTGGATGATAAAATTCCTACTGCAAAATTTCACTGAAAAACAAGGAATTTTCCAGTGACAATATCAAATTCCTTTGTTAACCAATAACACTGATAAATTAATCCTTCAGCCCATTGATGTTAGAATCATAGAATCCCAACTGTGCAGAAGGAGGCCATTTGGTCCATTGAGTCTGCCCCGACTCTCTGACAGAGCACCTTACCCAGGCTGTATCCCCGTAACCCCATGCATTTACCCCACTAATCTCCCTGACCTACACAGCTTGGGACACTAAGGATCAATTTTGGATGGCCAATCCCCCTAACCTGCCCATCTTAAAGTTTATTTATTAATCACAAGTAAGGCTTACATTAACACTGCAATGAAGTTACTGTGAAATTGCCTAGTCGCCACAGTCCAGCGCCTGTTCGGGTCAATGCACCCTAACCAGCACGTCTTTCAGAATGTCGGAGGAAACCAGAGCACTCGGAGGGAACCCACGCAGACACAGGGAGAACGTGCAAACTCCACACGGACAGTGACCCAAGCCGGGAATCGAACCCAGGTCCCTGGCGCTGTGAAGCAGCAGTGCTAATCATTGTGCCACTGTGCCACCCTTTGGAGTGTGGGAGGAAACCGTAGTACCTGGAGGAAACCCAGGCAGACACGGGGAGAACATGCAAACCGTGCACAGACAGTGACCCAAGGCTGGAATTGAACCCGGGCCCCTGGCACTGTGAGGTAGCAGTGCTGACCACTGTGCCAACATGCTAACCCTGTTGATTGGATCTTGCTGTGTGCAAATTGCTTTCTCTGCTTTCCTACAAAACAGTAAGAAGTTTAACAACACCAAGTTAAAGTCCAACAGGTTTATTTGGTAGCAAACGCTACCAATTCTCCACTCCACCTGACGAAGGGGCAGCGCTCTGAAAGCTAGTGGCGTTTGCTACCAAATAAACCTGTTGGACTTTAACCTGGTGTTGTTAAACGTCTTTCTGTGTTTACCCCAGTCCAACGCCGGCATCTCCACATCATTCCTACAAAACAGCATTGACTACACTTGCAAGTAACTTGTGCGGTGCACCTTGTTTCTGAGAATTGCGATAAGGTGCTACATGAGTGCAAATCTTCTTAACTCGCCACAACATGGCGAAGCTATGGAAACCTGTATCAGGGATTTTGCACGAACCACAATCCATCTTCTACTCTACACACTTAAGTTTCCTCTGGAAGGGTTCTCCAATATCTCTCTGAGATCCTTGCCTCCAATATTCAACTTGGGTGGTTCCTTACTCAGATGTCACACGTGGTCCGCGGTAGGACAAGAGGCGAAGTGTTCTGTCGAGTATTTTCGATGGAAATATGCACAGTTCGTTTCAATCGAGCTCTTTTGCGATTGTGTCACATGTGAGGTAATAGATAGGCTGGAGTGCACTGCAAGGTTGTAGCACAATTGAGAGATTCTAATGAAGTTGTAAACTGTCAAAAGTTTAACTCGAGTTCAGTCAGATATGGCTCAAGCATACAGTGTGGGAATTAGTAATCTAACACTGTTCAAGTCAGAGTTGCCCTATGGAGTGCGAGGAAAGGGCTTGTTGTCAGAGTAATAGAGAGGTGCCGTGAACTGTATCTGACCCAAATTATACAAAAGAGCCTTTCTTCGCTAAATTGATCAATTTTTCTTGAATCTTTCCTGCCCTTGCATGATGCCCATTGGTAGTTCATGTTAACAAGACCAAGATGACTCACCTTCATTTGAATGCTTGATTATCCTAAAGATCAGCTCCAGAACTGTTTGCTGATCTCGCATCCTTAAAATGCTGAGGTACTGACATTGTGGGAAAAAATTAATAAAATTGTACTTTCGCAAAGGTTAGCAGGTGAAGCCGGTTTTATAATTCGCTATAAAGATGATGCACGTTGTCAGCTTGGCTCAGAGTCCCAGCTGTATTATATCGTATCTGGCCTCGGAGAGCCTGGCGCTGTCACTGAGTATGGGAGCAAAATGCATTGCCTCAGCAATATCAAGGAAGCTCTCAACTGCTGTGATGAGTAACATAGGAAAAGCCGAGCTTTGATTGCTCCTGACCTGTGTTGAGTACGAGCTGACCTGGGAGAGCTTGTAACCGTCATTGGCTTTGATGAGAAAGTTTAATTACCTCGGTACTTCAGTGAAAGTTCGCGTTGAAGATAAAGGAAGGCACAGCGGCGGGTAAAGGGCTGGAGATGCTAATTTGGACTCACTGGTTCAGTGAGCTATTGAGCAGATGAATTTTAACTCAACCATAAGGCACTCTTTTCCCGATTTATTCACAGTCCAAAGAATTTGTTCAGTTTTGTTATAATTGCTGCAATCTTGAAACAAATGCTTGGACTTATTGTGGATGAAATGGATAATTCACTGCCCTCAATAAAAATATAGGGCCCGATTTTACCGAAAATTCCAGGCGCGAAATCGCGGTAAAGTTGGGCGTCGGGCCTATACCGTGATCTGCACCCGATTCCGAGCAGATCGCGGCTTTACCGACACCCGATTTGGGTGTGGGTCCAGCCCGCGCCCTAATCGGGTGGCCCGACGATTTAACTGCATTAGCATGCATTTAAATCAACTTAATGAACCGCGCGCCCAACCCTACCGCCAAATCCCACTTTACCGTCTTCTGGCCCGTTCCGGATCCGCGCTTTTAGCGACCTGTAGAATAAAAGTCCGAGGCGGATTTCTATTCTGCAGGGGAACCTCCGAAGCCCTCACTGCCCTTCTGAAGTCACCATCCTCCTCGACCCCATCCTTCGCGGACCCCCCCCCGCTAACCACCCCGGCAGACCTCCCCCCCCCCCCGGATCAGACCCCCCTCCCTGGATCAGACCCCCCTGGGAGGCAGGCCCCCCCGGCAGACCCGCCCACCCACCCCTCACCGGGATCGGACCCCCTGGGAGGCAGGCCCCCCCAGCAGACCACCCCCCCACCCCCCGGGATCAGATCCCCCTGGGAGGCAGGCCCCCCCCGGCAGAGCACGCTCCCAACTTACCTCGATCGCTGGTCTCCCTCCACCATCCTTCCGTTAGAAAGATAAGCTGTATGTTCCTCAGCTAGATCCACTTTGGTCAACACAAAGATGGTCCTTCTGCCTTGTGGGTCCATCTGGCTCACCAAGTCAGTTACAATACTGCGTTCAGCATCTACTGAACCATCTTGGATACAAAGGATAATGAATGGTACTGGTCACTCTTCCTGGTGCTATCAATACTGAAACATCAGGAATGGCTGCCGACACCAAGGATATAATTTTTAGCATAAGCAAGGCTTACATGCAGAACCCTAATGCCGTTATCCTTTGTATCCAAGATGGTTCAGTAGCTGCTGAACGCAGTATTGTAACTGACGTGGTGAGCCAGACGGACCCCCCCCCTCTACCCCCCCCCACCAGAGGGTGATCTGGGTCCCGCCCCCTCTCTCCCCCCTCCCCCCCTCCCCCCCCCCCCCCGCCCCCCCGGCAGATGATCTGGGTCAGAGAGCTGCTCTCTCCGCTTTTTTCTTTCCCGTCCGGGCGCGCTGCTTCGGATTTTTTTTCGAACTGCGCCTGCACAGTTCAGAGCTCCGATCGTTCCGGCAGCGCTAAGCCCCGCCCACAGCGCGGATCGGATTAGAGCCGGCAAAACGCGTATGGGCGCGCTGGGAAGAGGATTCCAGGCTCGGATCTATTTGACGCCCAGATTTGGCACTTAGACTCAAAATGGTAAAATCAGGCCCATTGTGGCCCGATCTCTATCCCCTCGCCCGCCACGGAATTGACACAGGCGAGGGTCCGACAATGGAAATCTCCGCCGACCTCGGGCGGGAATTTTCGGTCTCGCCCGAGCGAGGTCATAAAAATCCCACCCAATTATCACTCATTCTAGATAGATAAATATGAAATTACGATCAGAAACTGTATAAAGTCTGTAAAGCATATAGAAGGGTCTGTTTGTAATTAGACAAGACTTATTATGGACTGTTAGACTGTGGGGTGGCATTATTATAGACCGCTAGACTGTGGAGCGACACGGTGGCACAGTGGTTAGCATTGCTGCCTCACACGCCAGGGACCCGGGTTCGATTCTCAGCTTGGGTCAGTGTCTGTGCGGACACTGCACATTCTCCCCGTGTCTGTGTGGGTTTCCTCCGGGTGCTCCGGTTTCCTCCTACAGTCCGAAAGATGTGCTGGTTAGGTGCATTGGAAGTGTCTGTTTATATTTACACAAGACTTATTATAGACCGCTAGACTGTGGGGCGGCACGGTGGCACAGTGGTTAGCACTGCTGCCTCACAGCGCCAGGGACCCAGGTTCGATTCCCGGCTTGGGTCACATTCTTCCCGTGTCGGCGTTGGTTTCCTCCGGGTGCTCCGGATTCCTCCCACAGTCCGAAAGATGTGCTGGTTAGGGTGCATTGGCCATGTTAAATTCTCCCTCAGTGTACCCGAACAGGCGCCGGAGTGTGGAGACTCGAGGATTTTCACAGTAACTTCAATACAGTGTTAATGTAAACCTACTTGTGATACTAGTAAATAAACTTTACTTTAGGGGCAAAACCAAAATACTGCAGATGTTGGAATTCTGACATAAAAACAGAACATGCTGTAGGTACTCAGTGAGTCTGGAAGCTGCCAGACTTGCTGAGTATTTCCGACATTTTCTGCTTCGTGGCAAAAACTGGGATGAATCTTCTGCCATTTTCCATCTTAATGAATCATGTTTCTTGTTTCTGATTTTCTTCAGTGATACTGCTCCCTTTTCCTGGGTGTTTCGTGATGCTCTTCCCAACAGCAACTTACCTTTCACAACCTCAGTGTTACTCTTCCTAACATCCACATCGACCCTGATAACCTCGCAGTGGCTTTCACCAACAACTATATCTCCCTTCATGACTTCACAGTTACCCTTCGAAGAAGAGTCACGTGGACTGGAAACATTGACTCTGATTCTCTCTCCTCAGAGCCTACCAGATCTGCTGAGTCTTCCTACCATCTTCTGGTTTGATTTCAGTCATTCTTTCTAATAGTTTGGGTTATTTTCTTGGCACTGATGTTACATTTTACATTCTCACTGTTGCTTTCGCTCTTTACAGTTTCTCTGTTGTCATACCTGCCGTTGCTAAGTACCACTCTTAGTCACCAGGTTAATGTTCTGAGTTGTTGTTATTCATTCTGTATTCTAAGTACTTTTTCCAAAGTCATTGTTACTCCTCATACTGTTGCTGGAACCTTTCCAGAAACAGGCTATAATACACCTACAGTAAACACATACAAGTAATCACAACAAAGAACAATACAGCACAGGAACAGACCCTTCGGCCCATCAAGTCTGTGCTGATTCCTAATCCTTATTTAGATCCACTACTTATTGCCCACTTGGATTTTCTATCTCTCTGTTCACCTCCTGTTCATGTTTCTATCAAGATACGCCTTGAACGTTGCTCAGGTTCCTGCTTCCACCACCTCCACTGGCAGTGTGTTCCAGGCACCCACCACCCTCTGTTTGAAAAACTTTCCCTGCACATCTCCCCTAAACTTACCACCTCTCACCTTAAACCTGTGCCCTCTTGTTGACCCTTCCACCCTGGGAAAAAAGCCTCCGACTATCCGCCCTATCGATGCCTCTCATAATTTTGTAGACTTCTATCAGGTCGACCCTCAGCCTCTGTCTTTCCTGTGAAAACAATCTGAGTTTATCCAGTAAGAAGTCTCACAACACCAGGTTTATTTGGTATCACCAGCGCCATTCTAAACCAGCCATCCCATGATTGGTAATGGAATGTCAAAGGCCTTTGCATTCATGTGCTAAACTTTAATGATGTTTGCATTCCATTTCAAAAACAAGTCTGCAGGAGATCTACTAGGCCCCGCCCCATCAGAGTGACACTGTAAACCCCACCCACTTATTCGTTTCACTCAGAGTAGATCAAATTCTGGCGGAAATAGTCCCAGCCCCATCACTTCAAATCTTCAAGATCCATCTTTAGATTATTTCCATTTAAAAGTTTTAGTTAATACGGATCACCATCTCAGTAGCTCATGCCTGATTACCCAGATCAATGTTTCTGAAGCAGCAACAGAAACAGGGGTTAACAATCTTTCCCTCTCACCACCTCCAACTCTGACCCTGTAAACACTGCCTAAAGACTGGCTCTTCCAGCCCCTCCCCAAAGTTCCTTCCAATGTTCCTGTTACAGCCCCTCTCCACATCTCTGCCCCAAAGCACCTGTTACAGCCCCATCTCACATCTCCCTCAAATGCCCCTGTTACAGCCCCTCTCCACATCTCCCTCCAAAGCTCCTGTTACAGCCCCTCTCCACATCTCTGCCCCAAAGCCCCTGTTACAGCCCCTCTCCACATCTCTGCCCCAAAGCCCCTGTTACAGCCCCTCCTCACATCTCCTTCCAATGTCCCTGTTACAGCCCCTCATCACATCTCCCTCAAATGCCCCTGTTACAGCCCCTCCCCACATCTCCCTCCAAAATATATGTTGGATGTCGACCCAGGTGTAAAGGTGAAGGGGAAGTGGTCTTACCTACCGCATGTTGCAATATTTAACTGAAACAGTCGAAGATGTCTTTCTGATCTTGACTATTCTGATCTTGGCTATGTATCCGATTTTAGTCAGTTGTCTACACACACCAAGATCTATATCGTGCCTTTAATGTGGTAAATCGTTCCAAGATGTTTCACTGCAGCATTACCAGACAAAATTGAGAAGGCGAGTGGCTTATTTAGGACAACACCTGTCTCAGCGATGGAGGTGTCAGTTCAATTCCCACTCCAGGCCATGGAAAGGCCATTCATAATGGGTTGTTGTTCAGGAATCATTATCACATTCATGTCTCATCCATTGACTCTGTCTACACTTCCTGCTGCCTTGGAAATGCTGCCAGCATAATCAAGGACCCCAGGCACCCCGGACATACTCTCTTCCACCTTTTTCCGTTCGGAAAAAGATACAAAAGTCTGAGGTCACTTACCAACTGACTCAAGAACAGCTTCTTTCCTGCTCCCGACTTTTGAATGGACCTCCCTCGCATTAAGCTGATCTTTCTCTACACCCTAGCTATGACTGTAACACTACACTCAGCACTCTCTCCTTTCCTTCTCCCCTGTGTACTCTATGAATGGTATGCTTTGTCTGTGTAGCACGCAAGAAACAATGCTTTTCACTGTATCCCAGTACATGTGGCAATAATAAATCAAATATAAGATAAGATGAGGACAGTTTGGCCAAAGTGAAGGGTTTCTCTACATTTCAAGGGAAACATTTGCTGGGAGAGAGCTGGAGGAGTGGGTCTAATTAAATAGCTCTTTCAAAGGGGCTAGTACAGACAGAATGGGCCAACCATCCTCCTCCTGTGCTGTATGATTCTATTTATTCTTTGTAGCTCATGAGTCCAGTCTGTGTTGGAACATTACAAAGATGATAAATACAGGGGCGGAGGGGGAGGGGGTGGGGGGGGGGGGGGGGAAGATACTTATTAAAAATGGAAGAAAAAGTAAGCAGAAAATAAATTCAGGTGCACAAAGCGCTGTTAAACTATAACGAACGAGGTTGGTATATTTTAGCTGTGACGTCAGTCGTTCGAGGTCCCATTACTCACTTTCTCTCTTGCTCACATTGGATTGGTGCCAGTCTATAATGACCCTTATCTCTGTATTTAATCTCCCACACTCTGGCTAGTTTGAGTAAATGAGCTGGACAAATGCCAATCTATTATGCAGCCCGCCTCAATAGACGCTGTCTACACTTTAAAAGTTTGAAGACAGGAGCTGGGAAAGTGGCAGTCCGTAATGAAACCAATCTCTGTTGGCATCATCCACTCTCTCCCTCGCACACACGCGCTGCGGTGAATGAGTTGAACGCAGTGTTCCTATTTCTGTGGATCTAGTTATTTATTTCTCCCGCTGCTGCTTCGAGAAAAGTTGAAGGTAACTGTTTCCCAGGTACTCTTCCACATCGGAAATCGTGGAAAGTGTATGACACAGAAGGCCACCGTTCAGGATATTGTGTCTGAGCCATTGGCCGGTATTTTACGACCTCGCACGGTCAAGGCTTGTAACATCCCGCCCGAGGCCAATGGAGAATTCCATCCTGCCAGCCTCACCCTCCCCTGATTCCGGGGCAAGCGTGGCGGCAAGATTCCGGCCATTGTGTCCGAGAACATTTTCCCAGCTCGGGTCACTGTCTGTGCGGAGTTTCAACATTCTCCCCGTGTCTGCGTGGGTTTCCTCCGGGTGCTCCGGTTTCCTCCCACAATCCAAAGATGTGCGGGGTTAGGTGGATTGGCCATGCTAAATTGCCCCTTAGTGTCCTGGGATGCATAGATTAGAGGGGTCAGCAGGGTGAATATGTGGGTTTACGGGGATAGGGCCTAGGTGGGACTGCTGTCGGTGCAGACTCGATGGGCCGAATGGCCTCCTTCTGCATTATAGGGATTCTATGATTCTTTCAAACCACAAAGTGCAGAAAGTGCTTCTGAAAGGAGTAAGGACCCGTCAACCTTTCAGGTGTGGGCCTCAGTGTTTGGCAAGCCCTGTCGCCTCCTGAAAATCCCACCCACTGAGTCACAATGGCACAGAAGGGGGACATTCAGCCCATTGAGTCGATGCCGGCTCTCTGTACAGCAATCCAGCCAGTCCCATTCCCCCCTGCTCTATCCCTATAGCCCTGCAAGTCTATCCCCCTGAATACCCACCCAGCTTCCTTCTGAAATCATCGATTGTCTCCACTTCCCTTCTGGGCCGTGGGGTCCAGATCATTACCATTGGCTGCGTTGAAAACTTCTTCCTTACACCTCCGCCATTTCTCTTGACCAATACGCTAGGCTGCATTTTATGGTCCCACCGCTGTGTGTGGTTTCAGGGGGTGGGTTGGGGGGGGGGGTTGGGGAGGGGGGTGGGTTGGGGGGGGGGGGGGGGGGGGTGGGGGGGGGTTGGGGGGGGGGTTGGGGGGGGGGGGTTGGGGGGGGGGTTGGGGGGGTGGTTGGGGGGGTGGTTGGGGGGGTGGGGGGGGGTGGGGGGGGGGTGGGGGGGGGTGGGTGGGGGGGGGTTGGGTTGGGGGGGGGCGGTTGGGGGGGGGGTTGGGGGGGGCGTTGGGGGGGGGGTTGGGGGGGGGGTTGGGGGGGGGTGTTGGGGGGGGGTGGGGGGGGTTGGGGGGGGGTTTTGGTGGGGTGGGGGGGGGTTTGGGGGGGTGGGGGGGGGTTTGGGGGGGTGGGGGGGGGTTTGGGGGGGTGGGGGGGGGTTTGGGGGGGTGGGGGGGGGTTTGTGGGGGTGGGGGGGGGTTTGGGGGGGGTTGGGGTTGGGGGGGCGGGGTTGGGGGGGCGGGGGTAGGGCATGTAATATAAAGTGGATCCCTGTCCCTTTTGAATGGACTCACCTTGCATTAAGTTGATCTTTCTCTACACCCTAGCTATGACTGTAACGCTACATTCTCCACTCTCTTGTTTCCTTCTCTATGAACAGTATGTTTTGTCTGTATAGCGTGCAAGAAACAATACTTTTCACAGTATGTTAATACATGGGACAATAATAAATCAAATCAAATCAAATAATTTCTCCTCATCTCTCTTTTAAATCTTATCCGAAAACGATGACCTCTTGTTCTATAGAAAGATAATTAGCGCCAGTAAAACGACCGACTGAAGTCTAAACGCCCCA
The DNA here is from genome assembly GCF_964213995.1 of Mustelus asterias. NCBI lineage: Eukaryota > Metazoa > Chordata > Chondrichthyes > Carcharhiniformes > Triakidae > Mustelus > Mustelus asterias. The sequence goes on along the minus strand of NC_135825.1, from coordinate 7,157,855 downwards.
GGAATGCCTTGTCCTGTCAACTCGTGCAAAGAGAAGCTTTAATTTCCCAGTACTGTCACGCGGTTGTCACGAAGAGTACAAACGCACGGAGCGAGAAAAAAAGGTTACAGAGCGAGAATTTTTTAATTTACAACCATTGGCCGTCGGAACGTTGTTTTATTAGATATTGCATTCACTTGGGATTAACCAGTTCAACCCAAGTTGACCTGCTGTCCACGGCATGAAGCATCAGTGGACGGAGAAGGAATTAATGTGAATGTATAGAGATTCTCACCCTCATCCCAAAGCACTTCCCGTCCCACCAATTAATGTCTTCTGGGTGAGGAATATGGCCGCCGATTTTCACACAGCAAGATCCCAAGTCGGCAAAGTAGGCAAACAGTCAATCTGTGTTTGTGCCATGGAGTTGGTGGGGGCGGGGGGGGGGGGGGGGGGCGGGGGGGGGGGGGGGGAGGGGGGGGGGTTGGGATGGGGGGATGGACGGGTTGTGGGGGGGCTGTAGATATAAATTAGGACAGTTTGTCCATTATATTAACCACGAGCTACATTTCCCGAACTGGGAATCCAGATGTGGTTAGTTGTGTATTTGGCTAGTAAACAAGACACAAATCATAGACAGGGTGGCACGGTGGCACGGTGGTGCCACACTCGGGCGCCTGTTCGGGTACACTGAGGGAGAATTTAGCATGGCCCAATGCACCTAATCAGCACGGTCTTTCGGAGTGTGGGAGGGAACCGGAGCACCCGGAGGAAACCCACACGGACACGGGGAGAACGTGCAGGCTCCACACAGACGGTGACCCAAGCTGGTAATCGAACCCAAATCCCTGGCGCTGTGAGGCAGCAGTGCTAACCACTGTGCCATCGTTAGGGGGTCCTTGTACATGTCAGTGTTCACAGGGGGTCCCGGGAGTCTGTCACTCTGCGCAAGGGGTCCCGGGAGTGTGTCACTCTGTGCAGGGGGTCCCGGGAGTGTGTCACTCTGCACAGGGGTCCCGGGAGTGTGTCACTCTGCACAGGGGTCCCGGGAGTGTGTCACTCTGCACAGGGGTCCCGGGAGTGTGTCACTCTGCACAGGGGTCCCGGGAGTGTGTCACTCTGCACAGGGGGTCCCGGGAGTGTGTCACTCTGCACAGGGGTCCCGGGAGTGTGTCACTCTGCACAGGGGTCCCGGGAGTGTGTCACTCTGCACAGGGGGTCCCGGGAGTGTGTCACTCTGTGCAGGGGGTCCCGGGAGTGTGTCACTCTGCACAGGGGTCCCGGGAGTGTGTCACTCTGCACAGGGGGTCTCGGGAATGTGTCACTCTGTGCAGGGGGTCCCGGGAGTGTGTCACTCTGCACAGGGGGTCTCGGGAATGTGTCACTCTGTGCAGGGGGTCCCGGGAGTGTGTCACTCTGCACAGGGGTCCCGGGAGTGTGTCACTCTGCACAGGGGGTCCCGGGAGTGTGTCACTCTGCACAGGGGGTCTCGGGAATGTGTCACTCTGCACAGGGGGTCCCGGGAGTCTGTCACTCTGCACAGGGGGGGCCCACCAAACAGGAAAGTATGAATCCCATTGAACAGGTTGTCTTCTGACTGGTGAATAGGAGGGGAGAGTCCTAACACATGGAAGGCGGGTTGCGGGTGTGGAGGGGAGGTTATGCGGAAGTGGGGTGAGGGGGGTTATGCGGGGGTGAGAGATGGGGGATGGGTGGATGCGGGGGGGGGGTTTATGCGGGGGTGGGGTGAGTGGGTTGTGGGGTGGGGGGGTTATGCGGGGGTGGGGGGATTGCGGGGTGGGTGGGTTATGCGGGGGTGGGGTGAGTGGGTTGCAGGGTGGGGGGGTTATGCGGGGGTGGGGTGAAGGGGTTGCAGAGGTGAGGGGGGTTATGCGGGGGTGGGGGGTTATGCGGGGGTGAGAGATGGGGAGATGGGGGAGTATGGAGGGATGGGTGGATGCGGAGGGGGTTATGTGGGGGTGGGGTGAGAGGGATGCGGGGGTGGGGCGGTTATGCGGGGTTGGGGTGAGGGGGTTGCAGGGGTGGGGGGGGTTATGCGGGGATGGGATGAGGAGGGTTGCGGGGGTGGGGGGGTTATGTGGGGGTGAGGTGAGGAGGGTTGTGGGGTGGGGGGTTTATGTGGGGGTGGGAAAAGGGGGGTTGCGGGGTGGGGGGGGTTGCAGGAGTGGGGGGTTTATGTGGGGGTGGGGGAAGGGGGGATGGGGGAGTACTGGGGGGCGGGGGGGATGTTCAAACCAGCTTTCCAACAAATCAGAATGAGTCCAGTGTCAGACCCCCTAACAAACCCGAGAAGACACACAGCTTTGCCCTGAGCCCTCGC